>NC_057794.1:3412970-3680019 GCF_018294505.1 Triticum aestivum | reverse complement strand
GTGACGGGGACGGGCCCGGGGCGGCGACGGAGACGAGGGCGGCGACGGCGACGGGGGCAGCGACGAGGGTGGGGGCGGCGACGGCAATGGCGCGCGACGGGGGCGGCGTAGGACGGGGGCGGCGTCGATCGATCGGGAAGAAACAGAGGGGGAGAATGAAATTTTTCGAAGTGTTGTATATATAGAAGGCACCTTTAGTACCGGTTGGAGCCACCAACCGGTACTAAAGGTCTATTTTGGCTAGCCCAAGCGGCGGGAAGCGACCCCCTTTAGTACCGGGTGGTGGCTCCAACCGGTACTAAAGGCCCCCCCTTTAGTACCGGTTGGTGCCAAGAACCGGTACTAAAGGCGGGTGCGCTGCCAGGCGAGGGGCGCAAAGTTTAGTCCCACCTCGCCTAGCGAAGGGCAGCGCACTGGTTTATAAACCCAGCCGCGGCTGCTCCTTCGAGCTCCTCTGAAATGCAGGCCTTCTGGGCCTATCTCTGCTACTCTGCCCTATGGGGCCTATTGGGCTTACGGGCCTGCATCCTGGCCCAACAACAGGTTGGGTTTCTAGTCGTATGCAGGCCGCTGTGGCCCGGTAGGTGGGCTTTTTCATTTAGTTTTTTGTTTTCTGCTTTATTTATTTTGTTTTATTTATTTTTAGTTGTTTTTTTGCTGTATTTAGAGTTTCTTTGTGAATATTTTTGATAGTTTTTAGAAACTTTCAGTTAGTGCCAGTAGTTTTTAAATTTGAATAGTTTAAATTTTGAATTATTTGAAATTTGTGTGAATAACTTAACTTTAAAAATACATTTTCCAGTGATTATTTTTTCTTATGTTTAATATTAGTGTGTTTTATCATTATATTAAATTTGGTAATGCTTAAGTTATTTAAAAAATGAAATGCCTTTGTAACGGATGAGTTTTCGTCCGAAACCCTGATACTTTGAAACAGATTGTCCATTTTGTACACGAAGTGCATCCAATTTTTGCGGTAACCCTCTCTACTTTTTTGCACATGCTATGTGGGTGAAATTATGATACCATGCCAACTTTCATCCTTTTCTGAGTTCATTTGAAATGCTTTTCAATTTCAGGGTCATTTAGCTGAAAAAAAATCAGTAAATGCATGAAAGAATTTGCTTGCACATAAAATTTCTTCGCGTTTCAAATGCCAAAACACATAACTAGCTACCCTAACTATTACAGAGATTCCCTCCTGGGTGTGAAACACAGAAGAAAGTGATGATAGTTAAGCCGATCACATCCCAGATCTTTGGGTGCGAAACTTTTTCTTCGCGTGTGTCCCTTTGCGTCGTAGCCATGGAAAATCTTCATCATTTAACGGGATGCTCGGGTCAATATTCACTGTGAATGGAGCAATTTCATCAAACTTTTCATAATCTTCTGACTTGTCTGTCTTGTCATCCACTCCCATGATGTTTCTCTAACCAAAAAGAACTATGTGCCGCTTTGGCTCATCGTACGATGCATTCGCTTCCTTATCTTTTCTTTTTCTTGGCTTGGTAGACATGCCCTTCACATAGAAAACCTGTGCCACATCATTGGCTAGAACGAATGGTTCGTCTGCATACGTAAGATTGTTGAGATCCACTATTGTCATTCCGTACTGCGGGTCTTCCGTTACCCCGCCTCGTGTCATATTGACCCATTTGCACCGAAACAAAGGGACCTTCAAACCACGTCGATAGTCAAGTTCCCATATGTCCTGTATATAACCATAATATGTTTCCTTTCCCGTCTTGGTTTCTGCATCAAAGCAGACACCACTGTTTTGGTTGGTGCTCTTCTTATCTTGGACGATCATGTAAAATGTATTACCATTTATCTCGTACCCTTTGAAAGTCATTATATTCGAAGATGGTAACTGGGACAGCAAGTACAGGTCATCTTCAATAGAGGTGTCATGCATGGTACGTGCTTGCAACTAGCTGGCGAAACTCCTGGTTTGTTCACGTGTAATCCAGTCACCAGACCACTCCGGGTGTTTGGAGCGTAGCAAATTCTTGTGTTCATCCATATACGGAGCCACCAAGGCGGAATTCTGTAGAACTGTGTAGTGTGCTTCAGTGGGAGAATGTCCGTCCATACATATTATTTGTTCCCCTCCTAGCGTGCCTTTTCCATCCAGTCTGCCCTTATGCCGCGATTCAGGAACACCAATCGGCTTAAGGTCAGGAATAAAGTCAATACAAAACTCAATGACCTCCTCATTTTGATGGCCCTTGGAGATGCTTCCTTCTGGCCTAGCACGGTTATGAACATATTTATTTAAGACTCCCATGAACCTCTCAAAGGGGAACATATTGTGTAGAAATACAGGACCCAAAACATTAATCTCTTCGCATAGGTGAACTAGGACGTGCGTCATGATGTTGAAGAAGGATGGTGGGAACACCAACTCGAAACTGACGAGACATTGCACCAAATCATTCTGTAACCTTGGTATGATTTTTGGATCGATTACCTTCTGAGAGATTGCATTGAGAAATGCACATAGCTTCACAATGGCTAATCGAACGTTTTCCGGTAGAAGCCCCCTCAATGCAACCGGAAGCAGTTGCGTCATAATCACGTGGCAGTCATGAGACTTTAGGTTCTGGAACTTTTTCTCTGCCATGTTTATTATTCCCTTTATATTCGACGAGAAGCCAGACGGTACCTTAATACTGAGCAGGCATTCAAAGAAGATTTCCTTCTCTTCTTTGGTAAGAGCGTAGCTTGCATGACCCTGATGTATGCCGTCTTTTCCGTGCATACGTTGCTGGTCCTCCCGTGCCTCAGGTGTACCTTTTGTCTTCCCATACACGCCCAAGAAGCCAAGCAGGGTCACACAAAGATTCTTCGTCACATGCATCACGTCGATTGCGGAGCGGACCTCGAGGTCTTTCCAATAGGGCAGGTCCCAAAATATAGATTTCTTCTTCCACATGGGTGCGTGTCCATCAGTGTCATTCGGAACAGGTTGTCCACCAGGACCCTTTCCAAAGACCACCTTCAAATCCTTGACCATATCATGTACATCAGCACCAGTACGGTGGCGAGGCTTCGTTCGGTGATCCTCCTCACCTTTGAAATGCTTGCCTTTCTTTCTTACGGGATGCCTGCTCGGAAGAAATTGACGATGTCCCAGGTACACATTCTTATTAGCCAAATATATACTGTCGGTATCGTCCTAACAGTGCGTGCATGTGTGGTATCCCTTGTTTGTCTGTCCTGAAAGGTTACTGAGAGCAGGCCAATCATTGATGGTCACGAACAGCAACGCCTTTAGGTCAAATTCTTCCCCCATGTGCTCATCCCATGCACGTACACCTGTTCCATTCCACAGTTGTAAGATTTCTTCAACTAATGGCCTTAGGTACACATCAATGTCGTTGCCGGGTTGCTTAGGGCCTTGGATGAGCACTGGCATCATAATGAACTTCCGCTTCATGCACAACCAAGGAGGAAGGTTATACAAACACATAGTCACAGGCCAGGTGCTATGGTTGCTGCTCTGCTCCCCAAAAGGATTAATGCCATCTGCACTTAGACCAAACCATACGCTCCTTGCATCATCTGCAAACTCCTTCCCGTACTTTCTTTCGATTTTTCTCCACTGCGACCCATCAGCGGGTACTCTCAACTTTCCGTCTTTCTTACGGTCTTCTCTGTGCCATCGCATCGCCTTGGCATGCTCTTTGTTTTGGAACAAACGTTTCAACCGTGGTATTATAGGAGCATACCACATCACCTTGGCAGGAATCTTCTTCCTGGGGCGCCGGCCCTCGACATCACCAGGGTCATCGCGGCTGATCTTATAGCGCAATGCACCACATACCGGGCAAGCGTTCAAATCCTCGTACTCACCACGGTAGAGGATGCAATCATTAGGGCATGCATGTATCTTCTGCACCTCTAACCCTAGAGGGCAGACAACCTTCTTTGCTTCGTACGTACTCTCGGGCAATTCGTTGTCCTTTGGAAGCATATCCTTTATCATTACCAGCAAGTTTCCAAATCCCTTGTCAGATACACCATTCTTTGCCTTCCATTGCAGCAATTCCAGTGTGGTGCCCAGCTTTTTCTTGTCACCTACGCAATTCGGGTACAACAATTTTTTGTGATCCTCTAACATGCGCTGCAACTTCTTCTTCTCCAAATCACTTGCGCAGTTTCTCTTTGCATCGGCAATGGCCCGACCTAGATCATCAACGGGCTCATCTGATGCCTCTTCTTCACCTTCTTCCCGCATTGCCGGCTCAGCTTCTTCCCGCATTACCAGCTCAGCTTCTTCCCCCATTGTTGTATCATCGTATTCAGGGAACCCATGGCCAGGATAGCTGTCGTCGTCCTCTTCTTCTTCATTGTCTTCCATCATAACCCCTCTTTCTCCGTGCTTGGTCCAAACATTATAATGGGGCATGAAACCGGACTTAAGCAGGTGGACGTGAATGGTTGTTGACGTAGAGTAATTGTTACCATTCTTACAGCGAGCACATGGACAAGCATAAAACCATCCGACCGCTTGTTTGCCTCAGCCGCAAGCAGAAAAGTATGCACGCCCTCAACGAACTGGGGAGAGCATCGGTCATCGTACATCCATTGCCGGCTCATCTTCATTACACAACACCGAATAGACCAAATTAATACAAGTTCATACATAAAGTTCATACAACACTTAAATGCAACAAACAAATAACTCTCTAGCTAAAGCATTTAAATGCAACAACAAATACGATCAAGATCGCAACTAAGGTAACAATGGATCCAACAACATAATGATACCAAGCATCACTATCGATGACATATTTTCTAATCTTTCTAATCTTCAAGCGCATTTTCTCCATCTTGATCTTGTGATCATCGACGACATCGGCAACATGCAACTCCAATTCCATCTTCTCCCCCTCAATTCTTTTCAACTTTTCTTTCAAGTACTCCTTTTCTCTTTCAACTAAATTTAACCTCTCGGCAATAGGGTCGGTTGGAATTTCCGGTTCACATACCTCCTAGAAAAAATTTCTATGTCAACTTGATGGGCATAATTTGTCATAAACACAAAATGCAACTAGTTTTAAAAGAGAATATACATACCACATCTGAATCATAACAAGGACTAGGGCCGACGGGGACGGATATCAAAACCATGGCACTATATGTATAACAAACAGCGTACGGGTAAGATAATTATACGAGTAACTATATATCCAAATCACACAAACATCAATTTTTATATAAAATTTCACGAACAAGAGGCTCACCACAAGGTGGTGCCGGCGACGGGACGGTGCGGGCGATCGACGGTGGCTACGATGGAGATTTAGAAGGCACTAAGTAAACCACACCTACATATGCAAACTAAGTGTTATTTTTGACCTCAAATTGCATATAAATCAAATACTAGCACACACACACACACACACACACACACACACACACACACATATATATATATATATATATATATATATATATCCTCCCAAATTACTAAACTCACAAATTAATCACTATATAAAGCATTGCAAGAGCTAATCTAGCAATGAGAGATCAAAGGACAAAGTTGCTAACCTTTGTGATCATTTGAATGGATGGGGGCCTTCAAATCTTGACAAATTTTGGGCAAAATGTGTGATGAGATCGAGAGGAAGAGGGGAAGAACAGAGAGGAGAGGGGAAAGGGGAAGAACAGAGCGAGCTCGGGTGGACGAAGGGTTTATGTAGGACGACCTTTAGTACCGGTTCGCGCCAAGAACCGGTACTAAAGGGGCTGGAGGGGCCCCATTCTGACAACATCCTGCCACCACTCTCATTAGTACCGGTTCGTGGCACGAACCGGTGCTAAAGGTTCGCCACGAACCGGTACTAATGAAGGCGGCCCGGCTAGCCGTTGGAACCGGCACTAATGTATACATTAGTGCCGGCTCAAATACAAACCGGCACTAATGTGCTTCACGTTTGACCCTTTTTCTTCTAGTGTCTCTAGGGCATATTTCCTTCAGTCTCCCACTTGCACTAGAGTCAATAATCTAGATTACACAGTAATGATTCTAACACCCATGGAGCCTTGGTGCTGATCATGTTTTTGCTCGTGGAAGAGGCTTAGTCAACGGGTCTGCAACATTCAGATCCGTATGTATCTTGCAAATCTCTATGTCTCCCACCTGGACTAGATCCCGGATGGAATTGAAGCGTCTCTTGATGTGCTTGGTCCTCTTGTGAAATCTGGATTCCTTTGCCAAGGCAATTGCACCAGTATTGTCACAAAAGATTTTCATTGGACCCGATGCACTAGGTATGACACCTAGATCGGATATGAACTCCTTCATCCGGACTCCTTCGTTCGCTGCTTCCGAAGCAGCTATGTACTCCGCTTCACATGTAGATCCCGCTACGACGCTTTGTTTAGAACTGCACCAACTGACAGCTCCACCATTTAATGTAAACACGTATCTGGTTTGCGATTTAGAATCGTCCGGATCAGTGTCAAAGCTTGCATCAACGTAACCTTTTACGGTGAGCTCTTTGTCACCTCCATATACGAGAAACATATCCTTAGTCCTTTTCAGGTATTTTAGGAATGTTCTTGACCGCTGTCCAGTGATCCACTCCTGGATTACTTTGGTACCTCCCTGCTAGACTTAGGCACACATCAGGTCTGGTACACAGCATTGCATACATGATAGAGCCTATGGATGAAGCATAGGGAAC
The DNA here is from genome assembly GCF_018294505.1 of Triticum aestivum. Taxonomy (NCBI): domain Eukaryota; kingdom Viridiplantae; phylum Streptophyta; class Magnoliopsida; order Poales; family Poaceae; genus Triticum; species Triticum aestivum. Next base: position 3,673,324 of record NC_057794.1, on the reverse strand, counting down.
ATCTTTCATTTTCTCTCTATCTTCTGTAGTGGTCGGGCATTGAGTCTGACTCAACTTCACACCTTGTAACACAGGCAAGAACCCTTTCTTTGCTTGATCCATTTTGAACTTCTTCAAAATCTTGTCAAGGTATGTGCTTTGTGAAAGTCCAATTAAGCGTCTTGATCTATCTCTATAGATCTTTATGCCTAATATGTAAGCAGCTTCACCGAGGTCTTTTATTGAAAAACTCTTATTCAAGTATCCCTTTATGCTATCCAGAAATTCTATATCATTTCCAATCAGTAATATGTCATCCACATATAATATCAGAAATGCTACAGAGCTCCCACTCACTTTCTTGTAAATACAAGCTTCTCCGAAAGTCTGTATAAAACCAAATGCTTTGATCACACTATCAAAGCGTTTATTCCAACTCCGAGAGGCTTGCACCAGTCCATAAATGGATCGCTGGAGCTTGCACACTTTGTTAGCTCCCTTTGGATCGACAAAACCTTCCGGTTGCATCATATACAACTCTTCTTCCAGAAATCCATTCAGGAATGCAGTTTTGACATCCATCTGCCAAATTTCATAATCATAAAATGCGGCAATTGCTAACATGATTCGGACAGACTTAAGCGTCGCTACGGGTGAGAAGGTCTCATCGTAGTCAACCCCTTGAACTTGTCAAAAACCTTTTGCGACAAGTTGAGCTTTGTAGACAGTAATATTACCGTCAGCGTTAGTCTTCTTCTTGAAGATCCACTTATTCTCAATTGCTTGCCGATCATCGGGCAAGTCAACCAAAGTCCATACGTTGTTCTCATACATGGATCCCATCTCAGATTTCATGGCTTCAAGCCATTTTGCGGAATCTGGGCTCACCATCGCTTCTTCATAGTTCGTAGGTTCATCATGATCTAGTAGCATGATTTCCAGAACAGGATTACCGTACCACTCTGGTGCGGATCTCACTCTGGTTGATCTACGAGGTTCAGTAGTATCTTGTCCTGAAGTTTCATGATCATCATCATTAGCTTCCTCACTAATTGGTATAGGTGTCGCAGAAATAGTTTTCTGTGATGTACTACTTTCCAATAAGGGAGCAGGTACAGTTACCTCGTCAAGTTCTACTTTCCTCCCACTCACTTCTTTCGAGAGAAACTCCTTCTCTAGAAATGATCCATTCTTAGCAACGAATGTCTTGCCTTCGGATCTGTGATAGAAGGTGTACCCAACAGTCTCCTTTGGGTATCCTATGAAGACACATTTCTCTGATTTGGGTTCGAGCTTATCAGGTTGAAGCTTTTTCACATAAGCATCGCAGCCCCAAACTTTAAGAAACGACAACTTTGGTTTCTTGCCAAACCATAGTTCATAAGGTGTCGTCTCAACGGATTTTGATGGTGCCCTATTTAACATGAATGCGGCCGTCTCTAAAGCATAACCCCAAAACGATAGCGGTAAATCAGTAAGAGACATCATAGATCGCACCATATCTAGTAAAGTATGATTACGATGTTCGGACACACCATTACGCTGTGGTGTTCCGGGTGGCGTGAGTTGCGAAACTATTCCACAATTTTTCAAATGTACACCAAACTCATAACTCAAATATTCTCCTCCACGATCAGATCGTAGAAACTTTATTTTCTTGTTATGATGATTTTCAACTTCACTCTGAAATTCTTTGAACTTTTTAAATGTTTCAGACTTATGTTTCATTAAGTAGATATAACCATATCTGCTTAAATCATCTGTGAAAGTGAGAAAATAACGATATCCGCCACGAGCCTCAATATTCATCGGACCACATACATCGGTATGTATGATTTCCAACAAATCTGTTGCTCTCTCCATAGTATCGGAGAACGGTGTTTTAGTCATCTTGCCCATGAGGCACGGTTCGCAAGTACCAAGTGATTCATAATCAAGTGGTTCCAAAAGTCCATCAGTATGGAGTTTCTTCATGCGCTTTATACCGATATGACCTAAACGGCAGTGCCACAAATAAGTTGCACTATCATTATCAACTCTGCATCTTTTGGCTTCAACATTATGAATATGTGTGTTACTACTATCGAGATTCATCAAAAATAGACCACTCTTCAAAGGTGCATGACCATAAAAGATATTACTCATATAAATAGAACAACCATTATTCTTTGATTTAAATGAATAACCGTCTCGCATCAAACAAGATCCAGTTATAATGTTCATGCTCAATGCTGGCACCAAATAATAATTATTTAGGTCTAATATTAATCCCGAAGGTAGATGTAGAGGTAGCGTGCCGACCGCGATCACATCGACTTTGGAACCGTTTCCCACGCGCATCGTCACCTCGTCCTTCGCCAGTGTTCGCTTAATCCGTAGTCCCTATTTCGAGTTGCAAATATTAGCAACAGAACCAGTATCAAATACCCATGTGCTACTGCGAGCTCTAGTAATGTACACATCAATAACATGTATATCACATATAGCTTTGCTCACCTTGCCATCCTTCTTATCCGCCAAATACTTGGGCAGTTCCGCTTCCAGTGACCAGTCTGCTTGCAGTAGAAGCACTCAGTTTCAGGCTTAGGTCCAGACTTGGGTTTCTTCTCTTGAGCAGCAACTTGCTTGCCGTTGTTTCTTGAAGTTCCCCTTCTTCCTCCCTTTGCCCTTTTTCTTGAAACTAGTGGTCTTACTGACCATCAACACTTGATGCTCCTTTTTGATTTCTACCTCCGCAGCTTTCAGCATTGCGAAGAGCTCGGGAATAGTCTTGTTCATCCCTTGCATATTATAGTTCATCACGAAGCTCTTGTAGCTTGGTGGCAGTGATTGAAGAATTCGGTCAATGACGCAATCATCTGGAAGATTAACTCCCATCTGAATCAAGTGATTATTATACCCAGATATTTTGAGTACATGCTCACTGACAGAACTATTCTCTTCATCTTCCATCTATAGAACTTATTGGAGACTTCATATCTCTCAATCCGGGCATTTGCTTGAAATATTAACTTCAACTCCTGGAACATCTCATATGCTCCATGACGTTCAAAACGTCGTTGAACTCCCGATTCTAAGCGGTAAAGCATGGCGCACTGAACTATTGAGTAGTCATCAGCTTTGCTCTGCCAGACGTTCATAACATCTGGTGTTGCTCCAGCAGCAGGCCTGGCACCCAGCGGTGCTTCCAGGACGTAATTCTTCTGAGCAGCAATGAGGATAATCCTCAAGTTACGGACCCAGTCAGTGTAATTTCTACCATCATCTTTCAACTTTGCTTTCTCAAGGAACGCATTAAAATTCAACGGAACAACAGCACGAGCCATCTATCTACAATCAACATAAACAAGCAAGATACTATCAGGAACTAAGTTCATGATAAGTTTAAGTTCAATTAATCAAATTACTTCAGAACTCCCACTTAGATAGACATCCCTCTAATCCTCTAAGTGATCACGTGATCCAAATCAACTAAACCATAACCGATCATCACGTGAGATGGAGTAGTTTTCAATGGTGAACATCGTTACGTTGATCATATCTACTATATGATTCACGCTCGACCTTTCGGTCTCCGTGTTCCGAGGCCATATCTGCATATGCTAGGCTCGTCAAGTTTAACCTGAGTATTCTGCGTGTGCAAAAACTGGCTTGCACCCGTTGTAGATGGACGTAGAGCTTATCACACCCGATCATCACGTGGTGTCTGGGCACGACGAACTTTGACAACGGTGCATACTCAGGGAGAACTTCTTGATAATTAGTGAGAGATCATCTTATAATGCTACCGTCAATCAAAGCAAGATAAGATGCATAAAAAGATAAACATCACATGCAATCAATATAAGTGATATGATATGGCCATCATCATCTTGTGCTTGTGATCTCCATCTCCGAAGCACCGTCATGATCACCATCGTCACTGGCGCGACACGTTGATCTCCATCGTAGCATCGTTGTCGTCTCGCCAATCTTATGCTTCCAAGACTATCGCTACCACTTAGTGATAAAGTAAAGCATTACATCGCGATTGCATTGCATACAATAAAGCGACAACCATATGGCTCCTGCCAGTTGCCGATAACTCGGTTACAAAACATGATCATATCATACAATAAAATTTAGCATCATGTCTTGACCATATCACATCACAACATGCCCTGCAAAAACAAGTTAGACGTCCTCTACTTTGTTGTTGCAAGTTTTACGTGGCTGCTACGGGCTTAGGCAAGAACCAATCTCACCTACGCATCAAAACCACAATGATAGTTTGTCAAATGGACTCCATTTTAACCTTCGCAAGGACCGGGCGTATCCACACTCGGTTCAACTAAAGTTGGAGGGACAGTCGCCCGCAAGCCACCTGTGTGCAAAGCACGTCGGGGGAACCGGTCTCGCGTAAGCGTACGTGTAATGTTGGTCCGAGTCGTCTCGTCCAACAATACCGCCGAACCAAAGTATGACATGCTGGCAGGCAGTATGACTTGTATCGCCCACAACTCACTTGTGTTCTACTCGTGTATATAACATCAAACCATAAAACCTAGGCTCGGATGCCACTGTTGGGGAACGTAGTAATTTCAAAAAAATTCCTACGCACACGCAAGATCATGGTGATGCATAGCAACGTGAGGGGAGAGTGTGATCTACGTACCCTTGTAGATCAACAGCGGAAGCGTTGACGCAACATAGAGGAAGTAGTCGTACGTCTTCCCGATCCGACCGATCCAAGCACCGTTACTCCGGCACCTCCGAGTTCTTAGCACACGTACAGCTCGATGACGATCCCCGGGCTCTGATCCAGCAAAGCGTCGGGGAGGAGTTCCGTCAGCACGACGGCGTGGTGACGATCTTGATGTTCTACCGTCGCAGGGCTTCGCCTAAGCACTGCTACAATATGATCGAGGTGGAATATGGTGGCAGGGGGCACCGCACACGGCTAAGGAACGATCTCAATGATCAACTTGTGTGTCTAGAGGTGCCCTCTGCCTCCGTATATAAAGGAGCCAAGGGGGAGGGGGCCGCCGGCCAGGAGGAGGGCGCGGGAGTAGGACCCCCCCCCCCAATCCTAGTTGGACTAGGATTCCCCGAGGGGGAAAGAGAGAGAGGGGGGCCGACCACCTCTCCTAGTCCTAATAGGACAAGGGAGGGGGAGGCACGCGGCCACCTTGGGCTGCCCCTTTCTCCTTTCCACTAAAGCCCACTAAGGCCCATATGGTTCCCGGGGTATTTCGGTAACCTCCCGGTACTCCGGTAAAATCCCGATTTCACCCGGAACACTTCCGATGTCCAAATATAGGCTTCCAATATATCAATCGTTATGTCTCGACCATTTCGAGACTCCTCGTCATGTCCGTGATCACATCTGGGACTCCGAACTAACTTCGGTACATCAAAATGCATAAACTCATAATAACTGTCATCGTAACGTTAAGCGTGCGGACCCTACGGTTCGAGAACAATGTAGACATGACTGAGACACGTCTCCGGTCAATAACCAATAGCGGGACCTGGATGCCCATATTGGCTCCTACACATTCTACGAAGATCTTTATAGGTCAGACCACATAACAACATACGTTGTTCCCTTTGTCATCGGTATGTTACTTGCCCGAGATTCGATCGTCGGTATCCAATACCTAGTTCAATCTCGTTACCGGCAAGTCTCTTTAATCGTTCCGTAATACATCATCCCGCAACTAACTCATTAGTTGCAATGCTTGCAAGGCTTAAGTGATGTGCATTACCGAGAGGGCCCAGAGATACCTCTCCGACATTCGGAGTGACAAATCCTAATCTCGAAATACGCCAACCCAACATGTACCTTTGGAGACACCTGTAGAGCTCCTTTATAATCACCCAGTTACGTTGTGACGTTTGGTAGCACACAAAGTGTTCCTCCGGCAAACGGGAGTTGCATAATATCATAGTCATAGGAACATGTATAAGTCATGAAGAAAGCAATAGCAACATACTAAACGATCGGGTGCTAAGCTAATGGAATGGGTCATGTCAATCAGATCATTCAACTAATGATGTGATCCCGTTAATCAAATAACAACTCTTTGTCCATGGTTAGGAAACATAACCATCTTTGATTGACGAGCTAGTCAAGTAGAGGCATACTAGTGACACTCTGTTTGTCTATGTATTCACACATGTATTATGTTTCCGGTTAATACAATTCTAGCATGAATAATAAACATTTATCATGATATAAGGAAATAAATAATAACTTTATTATTGCCTCTAGGGCATATTTCCTTCAGACGGTTCATCGGTTATTACAGTCATAGCCGACGGTAGTGCCATTGGCGGACGGTTATTGTTAACTCATGGGTATTACCACTAATAACCGACGGTATACTACAATGCCCGACGGTGAAAATCCAACTCTCGGGTATCCAACTTAATGCCCGACGGTTCAGTGTAATGTCCGACGGTTTTTGCTACACCCACGGGGATTACATGTAATGCTCGACGGTGAAACTTAATAGCTGGCGATGAAAACAAAACTCTCACCTATGAATAAAAATAGCCCACGGTATATGTGTGACTCTCGGTTATTTGAGTATATACCCGATTGGGGATAGAAATATCTGGCTATCAACTTTCACTCTCGGTGATATGTTTTAATGGAGAACATCAATAAAGACGTGGAATGACCGATGCCATATGCCAAATAATTTCCGTATAAGAAAATTTCCAATAATTGAGATCTAGCATTTCTATTCTATGTGCTTTAGTTATGTTGTTTTCACAATTAATATATAGTATGCTTAAATTTTTTGGTATTAAACAACAAATAGTATGATTACAAAAATGTGCACTTTCAAAGTACCATAAAGAGATAGCCTTTTGAGAGTCGAAAATGATTCATTGTCCCTCCACGATATATCTTCTCTGACGGCATCACTCCCTAGAGTAGTGCTCGTCGTAGTCTTGTATATAGTGTCTAAGTCCATATGTGACTCGATTTTTGTAGAAAATAGCCGACGAGGGATAGCAATAACTAGTAATTGACTTCCGCTCTTGGTGATATGTTTCAGTGGGCGAAGACGATAATCATATTGAACCCCAACAATTAGGTTCTAGCATTGCTATTGTAAGTGCATATTATTATTTTTCATCCATAGGTTGGTTAAAAAATTAAGACCTGAAGGATTGGAGAATCACCAAAGAACTAGCTGTGGACAGGGGTGTGTGGAAGCTTGCTATCCATGTGCGAGAGCCATGAGTTGGTCACGAGATCTTATGGGTTTCACCTGTAGCCTGCCCTGCCCCAACTTGTTTTTAAATGGATCCAAAACAATACATATAGAAATGTTTTAAAATGCCATGTTTGAAAGAAAATGTGCACTTACAAAGTATCATGAGGAAAGGGCTCTTTTTTCAGTTGTTTCTTCACGTTTTGTTAGGGTTTGTGTCCTGCTCGGGAAGACGAGACAGCGGCGGCTCCGTAGACACGGAATAATGTTCTCCCTGCCTTGCTTCTGTCTCGATGGCGTGTCTAGCATCATCGATGGGTGTGTGGAGGTGTGTCTCTAGCGGATCTATCCTTGGTGGATTTGTTCAGATCAGCTCGTAGTTCGTCTACGTTCATGTGTTTTCAGATTGAATCCTTCCGATGTACGCTACTCTTCATCGACGGCGGTTGCTGTTCTGTTGCGCTGGTTCTATGAGGCCTTAGCACGACAACTTCCCGATTGTCTACTGCAACAAGTTTGCCCGGCTACGGCGGTGCATCTTCGGCTTGCTTCAGTGCATATGTAGTCGTCGCTAGGTGGTCTACGGATCCGGATGTAATTTTTATTATTCTGGGTTCGTTGTACTGCCATTGGTTGAAGATGAATAGATTGAAAGTTTTCTTGCAAAAAAATTATAGAATTACTTTTTAAGAAAAATATAAAAATAATTACTTTAATATAGTAACTAGCACATATGCCCGTGCATTGCAACGGGAAAAATTCATATTTTGTGCAAGCATAATGTCCCACAGCACCGGGAAAAAACATGCTGCAATGTAGCATTCATTTACAAAATAAACATAAAAAAATACGTTGCAATTTAGCCGTGTTCACATTTTCTTTGCCGGGGATAATCTCCCACTGATTCCATTTAAGTATAATCATTTTTAATGGCATTTAAGTATAATCCCTTCATTAATTACCATGACGTCCTCATCCGTTTTAGTCGGGAATCAAATTCTTCCTTTTCTAATTTAGTAGCCCCAACACATTGAAGTCTACTGATCCTTCTTTTTAATTATCCTACTTTTTACCTCAAATCCTTCATGTAGAATTTATTAACACCACAATCTTTCTTTTAGTTATTCCACCGATTTACTCATAATCCTTTTTTAATTAACCACATCCATTTAAATATTCTAGAATTTATTAACACCACAATCTTTCTTTTAGTTATTCCGCCGATTTATCCATAATCCTTTCTTAATTAACCACATCCATTTAAATATTCTATTTAAGCCTACAATCCTTCCTTTATTAGCTCATTCGCTTAATTAGCTCGCCCTAAATATGATAACTGTCACTCGTATATTTAGAGCGAGTTGGGATTAGTAAATATGAAAGATACATAGGTCGTCCCACAATGTTGATTTATTTTGACACAATTATTTTTCGCAATCTCTATGAAAGCCTATAAAAGGCCCATCAACATACAAGTACCTGGCCCAAATCGCTTAGCGTGTGTAAACCAAACGAAAAGGACTAAACCAAACCAAGAATACCTATTCCCTTTAATAGTAGGTATACATATAGATTTATTTCTACCTAGTATGTGGTATGTATCTTTTTGGAATCTTTTGTAGAAAAAAAGTAAATTACCATTCCCCGCAAAAAATTGTCAATTAGCATTAACCATTTTCACCTCCCGCCATTGTTTCCCTCTTGCCATTTACCTTTTTTTGCACGTCCCGTCTTCTATCTGCCACGTGCCCACGTCCTCCCATCTCTCATCCCTTTTCCCACTGAAACTTCCCATGCCGCATCATCTCTGCAATCCACTTCTTCTCCGCCGTCGTGCGCCAACCCGTCCGTCGTCCATCGATCCGGCTGCGCACCTCCTCCCTGGCCTCGTTGCTCTCCCTGGCCCAGCAACATCATCCGCTCCCCTAGATGTTCCTCCCTGTGCGAAAGCGTGTCCTTTTGACTCCCATTTCCGTCATCGTTGCCCTCAGATCTGGCAGCCCCCGGCCACGACGCTGCCGGATCTGGCCGCCTGGACCTCATCGCCCCACCAATACAGGTGCTCGCCGTAGCTCCTTAGTACTGAAGCTGTTTTCTTCGTCGGCTCTCTCTCCCTCCACCTCCTACGCCAACGCCATGTATCGGCCCACCTCCTCCTCATCAGAGTGGCCACCTGATGTCGCGGAGTGGACCACAGTGTTGCCTTCACTCGCCTGTACCAGGTCCGGTCGCCTCTTCCTTTGCGCAATTCGTCAAGCAGGTCATATTTGCGACGTATGCGTGATGCAGTAATCATTCGTGAGCTTGTTTTTGTTGGTTGGGTGCAGGTTTGATCCTGTGGTTGAAGTTGATCACCGGTAACATGGAGGAGATGGTTCCATAGGATTCAAGTTCTACAACGAAGCCATGGCTGTATGCATGTCTGTTTAGGTCTACTTTCTGTCTGTATGGTTGTTGAAACACAAAGATAGGCCTGTTTGGAAAATAAAGTCAAGCCTATTTGTTGAAAAATAATTTAATTAAATAGCAAGTGGCCATTTGGTGCCATCGAGATGAGCTAGCTAGCTTGTGTTGATGCATGTATGTTTGCTCAAGACTAGCTAGTTGCAGAAGTTGGCACTAGTACATAAGAGGAGGCACTGTGTCAGTGTATGTAATCAGGATCGGGATGTATACTTCATACTACTGTATAGCTTAACTAGCAGTCCCTGCCAAGCAAACCAATTGACATTGAAGAGGCCCTCCATTCATGTAGTATGTACATTCCTGGTTCTTTTTCCTTCAGTTTTGGTTTGTAGATGTAAATGTAAGTTCTGTAATCTTGCTTTTGCTTTCTTCTCAGTATTTTGTAGTTCTGTAGCATTTAACTCATGTGCCTCAGGCTGATGCACCCACTAACATGTTAACATCATGTCTCGTGTGTTCCTTCTCAAAGATGTAGAGCAGGGGTTCTTACTTGTTGTTCGTACACGCGCTATGCTATCATGCAGGTCTCAGTTGGACCTCTCTGAAGAGCAACAATATAAAGCTTTTGAGCTTACGCACATGAATCTCCAAGAATCCGGTGGTCTACTGAGCCAGTTGTATGCTGGGCGAGAAAGGGAGGAACAGTGAACCTGACACAATGACACACCCTTTGCCTGATGACCATTTCCAATCGTGATGACCTCCGGTTGGTGCTGAAGGTATTTTGTTCCTTCTATTTTCTTATGCAGACTGTAGAGAATCTTGTTTGTTGAATTCTGATGAAAAACTGGATGTTCTAATCAAAGTAGTACAGTGATGTACTATTTACTTGTTGTAGTATTATATTTATCTGTTAATGGACGAGATACTTTCAATGTTGATTTATAGTGACAATGCAAGAGTTGTAGATAAATTTCTGTACTTCCAGTCTACTTGATTATTAATTCTTAGGTATGTAGGATGTATGCACCTGCTTATGCCCTATTTTCCTAGAATGTGCTTTATAACTGAGATATCTATCTATGGACTGGCTGTTTTCTGTACACTAAATTCATCTTAATTAAGGTGCTAGGGGCACAATTTGGTTGAACTCATATAGGCAAAGATGTTGCTATAATCAATTACAGTAAACCATTTGCACAGAGAGCAATATTTCAACATTTGATAATATGATTAGGCATGTTTGACCCACTATCAGGCGTACTCCTTTTTACACCCTCCGTCCCATAATATAAAGAGCGTTTTTCACACTACACGAAAAACGCTCTTATATTATGGGACAGAGAGAGTAGCATTTATTTTTCCCTATAAAACTTTGCCTCTCTTGGTCCTCAACTTTTGAGACCTTGATGCTTTTGAGAATGTATGGCAAATTTGGTTTCGTTATAGCAATGGAACCAGGGAGGTTGCCTCTCTGTTGATCAAATGAACAATATGTTTATATCTTTCTTTACATGGCATTCTTCATCAGTTTATTGCATGCCAAAACTAGCCAATAGTGTTCTGCTAGTCTAATGCTTCTGTTTTGTCGTCAGACTATAAAATATAAACGCTGGTAAATACTTCAGTGGGGTTGCAAATGTCCTTGTACTTGGTCAATATCATTTTATGATTGCAACAAGCCATCTTGGTCTAACTATAACACATATGATTGTTACATTTAATTAGAAAAATGTCATGTGCTTTGAATTATATGAATCTTACAAGTAACTCGAAAAGCATGATGTGTTCTGAACTGCTGCAAACTTATAATGAAATTGACATCAGTGTGGTTTATTGGTAAATTATTCCTTCTGTACACAGAACAACGTGTAGTGCTCAGTCTATTATTTGGAGTATGCGTTCCTGTTGATTCATGTTACCCTGAAAATTGCATATGAAGGATCAAAAGGTGAAATACGTAGTCATGTTGTTTGATAGCGGCTAACCAGTCAATTAGAACATCTAACTTTTTTCACTGTATGCTTGTTGAAATTTCAACTACATTACATCATTTTCATCTCCCTTACAACCAGTCTAATCATTTCCTAGGAATGAGAAACTGTACTGGAGGAATTGTGATCTATGGCAAGGGTGATGATGTTTATGACGATGGTTGTTATGATCTATATAGTGATGAGCATTATGATCCATATGGTGATTTAGGGTGACGAGTCTAATGCTCATTCTTGAAGACATGCAACAAAGTGAAGTTATGAAGTTCTGGTCAATGTAACTTACGCATAATCCTTGGACCATTATATTGTTTTGCATTTTAAACTTCCTAGATAGATCATGATGATCAATGTAATTTTGATGTAACTCTTGTGATATTTTGAAAGTTGCGCTAAATATAATATATGTTACTTGGTCATGTGTGGGTTGTGCATTATGAGATATATATATATATATATATATGAAATGGAAAACAATCCTCGAGGAATGCCTACTGGCCTACCATGTAATAAATACTCAGCTACAACGTATGCCAACGGAGACTTCACACCATCGGTGAATCTATATATTGAGGGCGTTCATTGGCCTCTCAACTATAGGAATCCCTCAAGGGGTGTATATACAATCAGTGATCATACTAGATGACAGTTTGGTTCTCCTCTCGTTTATAATGAACCCTGAGGGGTCAAATATACCGTCACCTATTGCAAAAGCCGAAGGGAAGTAATAACTGTAAGAAAATAAATACTCGACGGGGAACCGTCAACTATAAGTGTCGTCGACTTCTTGTGAGACGGCTGGCTACCAAAACATGCCCAATGGCTCACCGTCAGCTAATTACCGTGCGAGAAGGTATTGCCTTACAGTACCGTCGGCTATTGTTGTAATGGCCGACCAAGCATAGCCGAAGGGAGATAGCCGATGGTGTACCGTTAGTTATAAAGAAATTCGACGGTGTATAGAAATATCCGACGGTGATTTGACCCTCAGTTATATTGGAAAATCTAGTAGTGTTTCCACCATTCCGTTTATCATGACACGTTCATCATTGTCATATTGCTTTGCATGATCATGTAGTTGACATCGTATTTGTGGCAAAGCCACCGTTCATAATTTTTCATACATGTCACTCTTGATTCATTGCCTATCCCAGTATACCGCCGGAGGCATTCATATAGAGTCATACCTTGTTCTAGTATCGAGTTGTAATCATTGAGTTGTAAATAAATAGAAGTGTGATGATCATCATTCATATTGCATTGTCCCCCCCAAAAAAGGGAAAGGCCAAATAAAAAAAGTCCCAAAAAAAGATAAAATAAAAAGGGACAATGTTACTATCCTTTTTTCCACACTTGTGCTTCAAAGTAGCACCATGATCTTCATGATAGAGAGTCTCTTGTTTTGTCAGTTTCATATACTAGTGAGAATTTTTAATTATAGAACTTGGCTTGTATATTCCAACAATGGGCTTCCTCAAATGCCCTAGGTCTTCGTGAGCAAGCACGTTGGATGCACACCCACTTAGTTTATTTTGTTGAGATTTCATGCATTTATAGCTCTAATGCATCTGTTGCATTGCAATCCCTACTCCTTGCATTAACATCAATCGATGGGCATCTCCATAGCCCGTTGATTAGCCGCGTTGATGTGAGACTTTCTCCTTTTTTGTCTTCTCCACATAACCCCCATCATTATATTTTATTCCACCCATAGTGCTATATCCAAGGCTCACGCTCATGTATTGCGTGAAGGTTGAAAAAGTTTGATATTACTAAAGTATGAAACAATTGCTTGGCTTGTCATCGGGGTTGTGCATGATGAGAGCATTCTTGTGTGACGAAAATGGAGCATGACTAAACTATATGATTTTGTAGGGATGAACTTTCTTTGGCCATGTTATTTTGAGAAGACATAATTGCTTAGTTAGTATGCTTGAAGTATTATTACTTTTATGTCAATATTAAACTTTTATCTTGAATCTTTCGGATCTGAATATTCATGCCACAATTAAGAGGGTTACATTAGAAATTATGCCAAGTAGCATTCTGCATCAAAAATTCTGTTTTTATCATTTACCTACTCGAGGACGAGCAAGAATTAAGCTTTGGCATGCTTGCTACGTCTCCAACGTATCTATAATTTTTGATTGCTTCATGCTATATTATATTCCGTTTTGGATGATTAATGGGCTCTGTTATACACTTTTATATTATTTTTGGGAATAACCTATTAACCGGAGGCCCAACCCAAATTGCTGTATTTTTTTGCCTATTTCAGTGTTTCGCAGAAAAAGAATATCAAACGGAGTCCAAACGGAATGAAACCTTCGGGACATGATTTTCGGAACAAACGTGATCCAGAGGACTTGGACCCTACGTCAAGAAATCAACCAGGAGAGCACGAGGCAGGGGGGCGCGCCTACCCCCCTAGGCGGGCCCTCCACCCTCATGGGGCCCACATTGCTCCACCGACGTACTTCTTCCTCCTATATATACCTACGTACCACCAAACCAACAGAAGCATCCACGAAAACCTAATTCCAGCGCCGCAACCTTCTGTACCCATGAGATCCCATCTTGGGACACGTGACGAAGTCTTCAATCTTGTTACTTCATAGTCCAATAGTCCAGCCAAAGGTTATAGTCCGGCTGTCCGGATACCCCCTAATCCAGGACTCCCTTAGTAGCCCCTGAACCAGGCTTCAATGACGATGAGTCCGGCGCACAGATTGTCTTCGACATTGCAAGGCGGGTTCCTCCTCCGAATACTTCATAGAAGATTTTGAACACGAGGATCGTGTCCGGCTCTGCAAAACAAGTTCCACATACCACTGTAGAGACAATAATATTTTCACAAATGAAATCTGCTGATGTATTCCGTAGCGGGACGTCACACCACAACCAAGCCTTTTTCGAATCATTTTTTACACCCCCACCTCAGCGCATTTTGCGAGGCGGTTTCCTTGGCACGTCTTGCCGAAGCAGATATCATCTCCCCTTTATTTGCGGGATTCTCATCAACGTGGACGTGGGTAACCCAATCGTGCCCGTTGGTATGTCCCCTCGATCGAAGGTAAGTCCAAAATGGTCACATGGAGGGCTCTTGATATTCAACCTCTTTATAAAGAGACCAAGGCCCTACTCTTTTCTTTCGATCTCAATCAAATTCGCCTCCCGCCTCGAGTTCCAACACCCGAAGCTTCATATTCAGGAGCTTCAAGGTTGATGGATCACCTTCTTCGTCATGGAGGAAGACATAATAAAGCTAAGGGAGGCCGGGTACTTGACCGGTGAAATTCCGCATAGGCTGCCTGCTCAAGGGAAGGTTATTCCCACTCCCAGGCCCGGCGAGAGCATCGTGTTCATATCCCACTTCCTCCGAGGGCTAGGCTTTGCAACGGATCCCTTCGTGAGGGGGCTCATGTTCTATTATGGGCTGGATTTCCATGATTTAGCTCCGGAGTTTATCCTCCACATCTCATCGTTTATCGTCGTGTGCAAATCCTTCCTCCGCATTACACCTCACTTTGGACTGTGGCTCAAGACCTTCAAAGTGGAACCGAAGATGATCGAGGGGCAGCACGCAGAGTGCGGAGGCGCTGTAATAAGCAAAAATGCTGGTGCCCCATGGCCCGAGGGCTCTTTCCAGGAGGAGCCCGGCCTATGGCAACAAGAGTGGTTTTATATTACGGCTCCCAGGGGTACCAAGTGGGTGGCTCCACCTGTCTTTCGCTCGGGTCCCCCGCCACGACTGGCGTCTTGGGTCAACAAGGGGCTAGACTGGGGGCCAGTAAAGGATGTGCCCGTATTGCAGAGCCGCAGCCGAGATCTCCTAGAGAGAGATGTCAGCATGGTCGCGGTGGTGCAAGTCATGTTGATTCGCCGAGTCCTGCCTTGCAAATATCGTCCCCTCCGCCTGTGGGAGTTTAACCCGGAGGGACCGCGAGCTCTCCAACATTTCCTTGGCATGACGCCTGTGGAGATGTACAAACTGTTCTTCAGACCACAAGCAATGTGTCTGGATCCTACTGAGGATGCAGGTCTGAGCTGCAACCGTCCGGATACCCAAGTATGTAGCCCCGTATCCGAACACTCCATCTATTTATTTATCGCACATCGCTCTTAAAAAGCCGCTCTTTAACCAGGAGTGGATAGCGAAGGCGAAGTTGATCAGGTGTCCGGCCGCCTCCCTGAGACCTCGCCAGACCCTGTGCTAATCAGGATGCTGGAGATCGCGCCTTATCCAGCGCCTTCGGGAGAAGATAAAGGGGGAAACAAGGAAGCTACTGCCTCCGAGGAGGAGGTTAACCGGATGGGAGGAATCGAAACATCCTCTCCTCAGGGAAAGAAGAGGACCGCCTCTGAGGACCCAGAGACAATGGTCTTGAAACCAGGGAAGAAATCTTCGCCAGAGGATCCTACACCGGGGGATACCCCGGCCGTACCATGCCCTCAGGGGGGTCAGCCCTCTACCGAGCCGTAAGTGAAAGGGTACTTAACCTCTGAGAAAAATAATCGAAGCCTTTACCTTTGCAGTTCGGATCTTAGTCCTTCCCAGCAGAGCTCATCTTCGGGGGGTCTTCTGCCGGAGATGATGGAGAGCGGAACGCCTCCCCCTACCATACTGCCTCATGTGGCGGGCGACCCTGAAGTGTGGTCGCGGCGGGTTTCTCCTGATCCGACGAGGCCAGAAGGTCGTCATATGGTCACCCAAAGCCCTCAGTATCCGGCTTTTGAAGAAAGCAATCAAAAGAGTCCGGCACCGCCTAGTGTGCGGTCAGACGTACTGGGGGATCTGCTAGAGCGAGCAGTTATCTCAGGAGCACCGTACGTTAATGGGTACGGTAATTGAAAGGATTTCGTCCGCGGAAAGCAGGTTGCTAGAAGCCGGCATGAGTCTTCTGACGGGTTTTGAGGTACGCGAAGTGATGCACCTTTTTGACAGTACCGCATATGTTTAAGATGTGCCCTGTATAGATAGTAGCCCCTGAGACTCTGGGTGCCGTTGTAGACGACAGCACGCAGAGGATCATAATCCCTGGTATAATTTTGCCGCCTTTATATGCAGGTGGCGAAGTGTCCGGTGGCTAGCCAGACAGCTGAATTTGCCGAGTTAAAGCGGCAACTTGACGTGGCAGATGCCGACATCATGCTTGTCAACAAGCGGCTTGACCAGGCACAAGGTATGTGATTTCTCCGGAGACACATGGTAAGAGGAGAATGATGCCAGTATCTTATAACGTGTTTGTTTAATGCAGATGGAGCTGCGGACGTGGAGAACCTGCAGGCAGAACTTGCCCGAGCCAAGGAACAAGCCCGAAAGAGTGATGCGGCTACCCTAAAGGCAATCGAGGAGCTGAAAGACGAACAGGCTGCTCACTACCAAAGCAAGGGGGAAATTGCCAAGATAGCTGTGGAGTTGAAGAATGCCGCAGACCGTTGCGAGCTTCTTGAAAAGGAAGATCAAGCGAAGAAGACAGACCTGGAGAAGGCTATGACGGCGACCAAGGATGCCCGCTCTGCGATGAGAGCGATGAAGGAGGAGTTGCGTCAAGCCAGAGATATCACGGCTGGGAAGCCCTTTATGCTGCGGATAAAGTTCGGAGATCCTAAATATGCTTCTTTGGACCGGCTGTGGAGTTCTGCGGACGCATATCTGGATTTAGCGGCGAGTGCTGTTGATGCGGCCGAACACTTCTGAGATCAAAAAGATCGTGAAGTGGAAAAGTTGTTCTGGTCACAATTTAACAATCCAGAGCATGCGCTTCCGTTGACCGATCGGCTGGCCGAATGGGCCGACCTAAATATATTGTCCGGACTCGCCATGAAGTATGTCGTGGATCATCTGTGGCCGGAAAGGCCAAAGCCGAGCAGCTATTTTAATTTGGTGCAGCAGTTCCTTGGTACAATACCGTATATCAATGTGATGAAGAGGTCGGCGTGCGTAGATGGTGCGCGGATGGCCCTTGCCCGTGTGAAGACATAATGGGTGGAGATGGAGGCCACCGTCGTTGCAGCCCAAGATTCGGACGAAAGCCGAGTACCTGCTGAGCACTACTTCCAAGAAGTTCTGGAGGGCGCTCGTTCGATAGAGGCGCAGTGCTCGAAGAATATTATGTTCTAATGACATGTATTCCCATTGAAAACAATCTTTTGCTGAAATGTAAAGGCTATTTTATACTTGTGCCTGCAAGAATTATAATACCTCCTGTGCGGCCGTTTAGGTATGTATGTATATAACCTGAAAGATGGCAGTCGTCGGCTTCAGCCCCCACGCATGTAATGCGGGGGTGTTCGCAGAAGATGCATATTCACACTTGATCCAACGTCTTGGTCCTATTAAGGAGGTGACAACGCAGCGAACTAGGCAATCGGACTATAATGCTTTATCACTTTCACTTAGCCATAGGAGTTTGACAGTGGGGCTACTATATAGCCCCTGGTGGCTCCGCGCTCATCCAAATTCGGGGCGCGTATATGCCTGGCTGGGGAATGGCCCTTCGTTAAGGCGGAGGAATCCCAAAGATTTTGCTAGGTCATCGAGTGGTTGACCAGTCTCACGCTATATCATGACAGTCAGTTTTCGGCTTTCTCTACTGAGGTGCCCGCCTGGCCGAACCGGGGCACAATCGCAGTAGTTCTCCTGGTGCTGCCTTAGCCGATAGAGCGGAACGTAAGGCAGCAAAACACAGGAGCCGGCCAAACCCAACATTTGATTCGGAGCTGATGCATATAAGGCCAAACTCGCGACGCCGAACACTCCCTAAGGTATTCGGTCTTTGCAATTTTAAACGGGCTAGACAGCGCCCTTTGTAATAAGCCCCTAGTGTCCAGCTACGTGCAATATTCTGACATGGACACATGCCAAGACGCCAGCCTCCTTCTCAGTTGTGCTGAGAATCCGGGGGATGTGTATCAACAAGAGACAGTAAAAAAGGTTTACGCAGGGTCTTAATCTAAAAAGAATCCTTGGAACGGGTCCCTGCTGCACGTCTGCGCCCGTGTCTCCGTTGTGCCGTATCCTGGACAGGTGTAGCATGATGTTCATCTGTAAAAGAGAGGAACTTAGTTGAAAAGGTAGTCGTGCAAAATGTATGTTATACTAAATAAACGAAGTATGCTTCAAGATGGGTAAACTTGAGCCTTATTGCGGCTTGTTTACATGTGCGGATCCCCTTGTATAGGGGTGTGTAGACATCAAACCTTTATAAATTGCACGGTTATGCCAGACTCATCTAGCCGTGTCCGTGGTCTTAACGACCTGTTAGGTGCTCTGGTTGGTGAGGCAGTTTAGTGTGTGGCTGCCAAGGCAGCCGCACAGTCTTCCGCGAGCAAGGAGCGCTCAATATTTCCCTTTACTGAGATGATGCCTCGTGGACCGGGCATCTTAAGCGTGAGAGACGCATAATGTGGTATTGCGTTAAAGCGAGCGAAAGCTTCGCGTTCCAGTAGTGCTTGATAACCACTTTTAAACGGAGCGATGTGAAACTTTAGCTTTTCGCTACGGAAGTTTTCGGGGAAGCCGAATATAACCTCTAGTAGGAGGGAGCCCGTGCAGTGAGCTTCTGGGCCTGGTGTTACTCCTTTAAAGGAAGAATTGCTATGGCTAATTTTTGTTGGGTCCATCCCCATTTTGCGGACTGTGTCTTGATATATCAGGTTTAGACTACTGCCGCCATTCATCAGGACTCGTGTAAAGTGGTATCCGTCAATTATTGGGTCTAACACCAAGGCAGCCCATCCTGCATGCCGGATACTTGCAGAGTAATCCCGATGGTCGAAGGTGATCGGTTTGGATGACCAGTGGCGGAACTCCGTTGTGATAGGCTCTAGGGCATGTATCTTTATGGGCGCCACGTTTCTTCTCCCCTTTGTCACGTGTAACACGTTTACTGTTTTGACTTCTGGTGGGAATTTCTTCTATTCCCCAGTGCTTTGTTTGCGGGGTTCGTCATCGTCTTCACTTGGTGTATCCAGCCCCTTGTGTTCGGCGTTGAGTGTGCCGGATTGCTTGAAGACCCGACATTCTCTATGGGTATGATTTGCAGGTCTACCAGGGGTGCCGTGGATTTGACATATCTTGTCCAAAATTTGTTTAGGCTGGACAGTTCGTCCCTATTGCCTTTGGGAGGCAACTTTTGCTGACCCCGCCGAGAGCTTTTGAATCCGGCATTTACCGCCGTGCTCTTCAGGCTGTCTTTTTTATGCTGGCGCTTGTTTGTGTTGCGTCGTGGCTTCCCGTTTCCGTCCCTGACCTCGGACGTACTTGGGTCGCTGGTGCTACATCGGGCTAACCAGCTGTCCTCGCCCGCGCAAAAGCAGGTCATGAGGCTTGTTAATGCGGCCATTGTTCTCGGCTTTTATGGGCCGAGGTGTCTAGCAAGCCATTCGTCTCAAATGCTGTGTTTGAAAGCTGCCAGGGCTTCAGCGTCCGGACAGTCTACTATTTGGTTTTTTTTGGTAAGAAACCTATTCCAAAGCTTTCGGGCTTACTCTCCGGGCTGTTGAGTTATATGACTTAGATCGTCTGCATCCGGTGATCGGACATAGGTCCCTTGAAAATTTGCCCGAAAAGCGTCCTCAAGCTCTTCCCAACTTCCAATGGTTTTTTCGGGGAGGCCTTTAAGCTAATGCCGGCTGGCCCTTTGAGCTTGAGGGGTAGGTACTTGATGGCGTGTAGATCGTCTCCTCTAGCCATGTGGATATGGAGGATATAGTCCTCAATCCAGACCCTAGGGTCTATTGTTCCATCGTATGCCTCTATGTTTACGGGTTTGAATCCCTCTGGAAATTCATGGTCCAGCACCTCATCGGTGAAACATAGGGGGTTTGCGGCGCCCCTGTACTTGGGTGTGCCGTGGTGTTCGGAATTTTGTTGTGTTGTATTACATGTTTGAGCACGCTTTCTTGGCCCATAGATAGATCTAGTTGGGCCGTCCTTTTGGTGTGAGTTCTCGTGTGGATCACGTACTGGCTACTGTGCGACATCGTTTACCGCCCTATGTTGGCCATGAGGCACTACTAGGAAAAGGCCTACTAATGGCACACCTAATTTGGCCATTAATGGCACATTAGTGGTGCGCCATTAGTGCCACGCCATCAGTATATTTTACTAATGGCGCACCACTAGTGCGCCATTAGTATCTGGTATACTAAGGGCGCACCTCGGATGCGCCATTAGTATATACAATAGTGCGCCATTAGTATGCCTCCTAGGGGGCCATGTATACCCAGGTGCTTTGGCATACTAATGGCGCACAACAACAGGATGCCCCATTAGTAACTTCGGCATACTAATGGCGCACTGTTTAATGATGCGCCATTAGTATTCTTTGGCATACTAATGGCGCACTATGATGTGATGCGCCATTAGTATGAATATTAGGTTTTTTTTAATTTTCTGTTTTTTGCACAGGTTACAAAATGTATAATTGGACAAAATATAGACAGCACACATCAACAACAGATTCATCGAAGACAATAGAATATTAGTCTCTGAATACAATTCATCATATTAGTCTCCGAATACAATTCATCATATTAGTCTCCGAATTGAAAAGACCGAACAAAGATAGAACATTATATTACAAGTCTCGAGACCACGAGTAGCGAGTTTGTCTTCACATTACAAGTCGATATCGATCATCTAAACTACCATCACATAGAAGAGAGCTGCGGTCATCACGATGAAACTCGTCTTCATCCGGTTCCTCCAGCGCTCCCTCCCCTCTCCCGCTAGATAGCGGGCGTATCTAGATTCGGCCTCGGCCCTAGTGGTGTATCTACATTCCAGCAAACTCAAGGGCCTCTCGGGTGGACAAGGCAAAAAAGGCCTCCATCACAACATGGAAAATACATTGGCATGTGAAGAGGTGAAACAATATATGCATCTCCAAGCATTATCATATGGTCAACAGCAGTTGACTGACAGATGCACCAAATACAACAATTCCAATTGCAATCTCCAAACAAAAACTACCCCAAAAAAAAGGTGACCTCCAACTAATGTCCTTGTTTTGTCAGCTTTGATCTATAAGTAACTAGTAGTACATGTCTGAGTATTTGGATATGCTATCTATCTATCAGCAAGTAAATTATGCCATTTGAACAGATTTATACTATTTGAATGCCAAGTACATGACTGAATCTGAATTAATGCCAAGTACATCCAGTTGGTTTCAGTCAAAGTTCAACCAAAAAAAAACTGACACATACAAACTGAAGAGAAGTGTGGTGCTGATTCATATGTATGTATGTATAGGAGATGCAAGTGCCGCCAAGATAGATAGTTTCAGTCAAATTAAAAAAAAATTGGACACATACAAACTGAAGCAAACCGTCATGCTTTTTCATGTGTACATAGAAAAGGTGCAAGTAGTATCCACAATTTATTAATCACATGCACTTCCTCTAATTTATTAATCACATGCTCTTTGACTAACCATCCAAAAAATATAGATCAAGGATGATACTGCCAGCCACCTGCGGGGAGTAAGAATGAGTAGTTTCTGCTAATTAGAGGACAAACTATAACAGCGGAAAAAGAATTGAACAGTTTATCATAACAGCGGAACATTGATGGTCTGGTATGGCAAGCATGCAAGCTATAAAGTGACAACACTATAACTGTGAAAAGAGCAGAGTCCAGCCAAACATATCACACAAATTCCACTAAAATATAACCTAAGCCACACAAAACAAGTAATGAAACCTCCACCAAGAACAGAGCCATACTATAGCAGCAAGACTGTAGTAAGAAAGAACCAATTCCCAAGTCCCAAATTACTCATGGTACAAAGGCACATGCAAATCCTTATGCAAGAACTGTAGATTACAAAAGCAAGACACTCATCACTATAGTAGTCTACAGCAACTTCAGAATCACCAACACTGAAAGTCAAATCTATGGGTACCATGAAAAGAAGTTAACATGGACAACAAGTAGCTGACACAAAACGAACATAGCCTAATTTAGCTAAGAAAACCCTCAGGTTGTAGTAGAAGATACTGCTCTAAAACATGTGATCCTTTTTGCATGCTAGGTTTAGTTAGTGTTACCTGCCAAGTGCACATGTGACAGTAGTTCTAGCAAGCAATGTTGCTGAAGGGTATAGCATGTAAATTGGGTATTGGGCTATAAGTTTAGTGAACTACAGGCTACTGGGCTTCATGGCTATGAATATCTCACATAGATTTTAATCTCATCGCTACCTCCAAAAAACTGTTAGGTATTTGTCCGTTATTTGTTGCATATCTTACATTTGGTCGGAGAGCGCAAGGCTAATGTGACAATTGCCACAACCAACCTCTATTTCCCTGATGCTTCTTACAGGGTCGGTGCATCAATGTGCCTGGGCATACAAAGACGAGTATATAGTGCAGGACACTGTGCATGCTGGATCTCCTTTTTGTTAAAAAATTCGGTAAATTAACTATGATCAAGCTAAGTGTTTCAGAACACATATTTACATTTCTAGCATAATATTTCACAACATAATTTTTTTCTATCCATGTTTCAATTTGATGCCATCACTCCATTCAGCAAGCAGCATTGTAACAAAGAGAAATTCTAGGCACAAATTTCTTCAGAATGAAATTAAGTTAGTGAAACTGTCACACATTTCTTCACAATGAACAGAGGGGGAGAGGGGGAGAGGAGGAGGGGGAGCTCACGGGGGCGGTGGGGTGGACGGGGCGACGAGGTGGGGCGACGAGGTCCGGGTGGTGGTGGTGTGACGAGGTCCGGGAGGCGACGAGGTCCGGGTAGTGGTGGTGCTCCGGCGAAGGTGGTGTGGACGGGGCGGCGTCCGGGCCACCGGCGACGAGGGCGGTGGGGCGATGGCGTCCAACGAGGTGGGACGACGGGGAGAGCGGCGCCGAGGAGACGAGGACGACGGGGCGGCGGCGTCGGGAGAGGAGAGGGCGGCGTCGGGAGAGGATAGGGGAAATGGATCGAGGGCGAGGGCGAGGGAGAGAGAGGGGATAGGGAGGGGCCGGGGAGGAAATATGGATGGGGGCGGCACAATACTAATGGCGCACCACCCCTCGGTGCGCCATAAGTACATCCATACTAATGGCGCACCTCACCGTGGTGCGCCATTAGTAGTTTTTTTCTTATAGCAATGGCACAATACTAATGGCGCACCACCCCTCGGTGCGCCATAAGTACATCCATATTAATGGCGCACCTCACCGTGGTGCGCCTGAGGTGCGCCATTAGTATTTTTTTTATTCCTGCTCGAGCCAACATGTTATCTTCCACCTGACCTGATCCACACCAAGTTCCCTCTACTAGCTCGATTGGTCAGCAGCCAGTTCTCACACCAGGAGGTCCTGGGTTCGATTCCCAGGCTCCACAATTTTTTTATGCATTTAAAATGCTGTTTGATACTTATTTGTGTTTAAATATGTTCAAACTTGTTTAAATCATAACAGTAATATTTTTTTATAAGACAGTAATAATTTTTTTAAAAATATCATCAAACAGTAATGCCGGTGGAGCGGGGGAGGGTGCGCGGGGTGCGGGCGGTCGGCGGCGGCGGTTGAGTAGGGGAGGGGTGCGGGGGGTCGGCGGCGGCGGTTGAGTAGGGGAATCGAGGGTGCGGGGGGTCGGCGGCGGCGGCCGGTGGACCGGGGGGTGCTCGGCGGCGAGGAGGACCGGATCTGGCGAGGTGGGATAGCGATCGAGACCTTCTCTCCAGCGTAGCTCAGCTCCCAGATCTCCTCGATCCTTCCGTAGTATCTGTCCTTGTCGTTACCGGTGTAGGATTCCATCGTTATCCCGGAGTTCTGATAACCATCGCTCTTCATGTCCTTGGCCTCGGTGTAGAATGTGTAGCCGCTGATATCGTACGCCTCATAGGTCATCAGGTTGTGCTCGGCGCCCTGTGACAAGGCGAATATGAGTTGTTCTTCCGCGGAAGAATCCTCATGTAAAGGGTACGATAGAAGCTTCTGCTTGAACCAACGCGTGAAACATGAGTTGTGCTCTTTGAGTATATCTCCGTCCGTCCTCTGTTGGCCTCGGTCATTGTACGCCTTCTTAATAAAGGTTTTGTGCTCTACCACCCAAGGATCGACCACGTCTATGTGTTGTAGCGCGACTAGGTTTGCTCTTTCAAAGTCGGCGAGTCGACCCTCGAGGTCGACATGTATTTCGCGACGACCCTCACGGTGACCCCATCCAACGAGCCTGCCGAGGTGCCTGTTGACGGGCAGACCAACGGGGTTCTCGATGCCTAGATAATTCGTGTAGTAGGAGATGCACTCTTCGGTCAGAAAGCCCCTGGCTATGCTTCCCTCTGGACGTGACATGTTGCGAACGTATCCTTTGATGACACCATTCATCCTTTCGAACGGCATCATGCTGTGCAGGAACGTCGGCCCGAGTTGGATGATATCGTCCACGATATGGACCAGCAGATGCACCATAACGTCGAAGAATGCGGGCGGGAAGTACATCTCAAGCTCGCATAGTATCACCACGATCTCTTCCTGTAGCCTTCTGAGTTGCCTCACGCCAACAGACTTCCGAGAGATGACGTCGAAAAAGTTGCATAGGCCAAATAGGGTTTCACGGACGTGCGCGTCCATGATCCCACGGATTGCAACTGGAAGTATCTGCGTCATCAGCACGTGACAGTCGCGAGACTTCATCCCGCTGAACTTCAGCTTCGCTGGGTCTAGGTATCTGCTTATCTTCCCCGCGTAACCGTAAGGAAGTTTTACTCCTACGAGGCAGGTGAAAAACTGCTCGATCGCCTCCTGACTTAGAGTGAAGCACACGGGAGGGTAGTCATTTCCGGTCTTCTTGGCCTTTTTGCCTTTGCGACGACTTTCCGTGTCCTGCTTCGCCTCATCATCATCATCATCATCATCATATATAGCGTGAAGCTCCTGCCTGATGCCCATTGATTTCAAGTCTGCCCTTGCTTTCGGCCCATCTTTGGTCCTCTCTGGCATGTTGAGCAGGGTACCAAGCAGACTCTCGCACATGTTCTTCGTGATATGCATGACATCAAGGCTGTGAGGCACACGGTGGATCTTCCAGTACGGCAAGTCCCAGAAAACATACCTCGTTTTCCATACCTTCAGCAGCGGCTCTTGCGCCTTTCGCTTCTTTCCCGGCTCTGGCGCCTTTTTCTTCTTTCCCGGCAGTGGGCAGTCTTTCCAATTTTTCAACAACTCGTCTATTTCCTCACCGCTCCTCGTACGCGGGCGTCCTCGGGGTTCAGTTTCACCATCGAACAGATCCTTGCGTTTTCTCCACAGGTCATCGTCGCGAAGCCACCTTCGATGTCCCATGAACACGGTTTTCGAAGACCCGGGATCTCTATCTAGCTGGCGATACGTTGTGTCATCCATGCACCTGACGCATCCAGAAAATCCGTGGACCACCTGCCCCATGACATATCCGTAACCGAGATAGTCATGCACCGTCGTGAGCAGCGCAACTCTCATAGGGATGACTGTGTACAGCATCACCGTCGTGATCATCTCCTGGGGATTCTTCGTCTTCTCGCCCGCCCACGCCGCGGTGGTTGTCTTGCTGCCCTTCCTCATTTCTTGCCCGGCCCCCATGGACGACTTCGTAGTCATCTTCATCACCTTGCCACCGATAGCCATCCATGAAACCACGCAAGAGCAGGTGGTCCCGCACCTGCCCGGATTCCGGGTCCGCAATAAGGCTCTTCAGCTTGCATCTTCGACACGGACATCTTATCTCCGTCTCGTTCTTTTGAAGCATCTCGGCCTTCGCGGACCTCAAAAACCTATTCACGATGCCTTCGGTCATCATGCGGACCATGGTCGCCTCCGGGGTAGAGCAAAACGATATTTTAGAACCAAGAAATTTTTTGGCATGACTTTCCCTAAAAATAGGACCAAAAAGAATGCTTAATGCCAAAATTCTCGCCGAAACGGAAATGAATCAACATTCCGGCAAAATATTGGCAACTATCGCATTTCAAATACCGGTACACCTCCAAACACAAACACATATGCAACACCACAAACATATGCAACACCTCGAACATACATAGATCTAGCTAGGCCATAAAAAGTGCATGTGCACATTGTTGTAGGGAGAACAACATAAATATAGCTTCCCCCCTTACTTACCTATCAAAACAAGCTAATTTAACCACTTAAATTGAATGAATCTATGGTGGAAATGAGGTGAAAAAGGGGAGGCACCCGAGACAAGGAGGAGGTGGAGAGAATGAAGTGGGGAGAAAGTGAGTGTGGGTAGGAGAGGTTGTCCAAAATATCTTGTTGCTTTCCACTTACTAATGGCGCACCAACTATAAATGCGCCATTAGTGATCCAGGTTACTAATGGCGCACCTTCTGGTGGTGCGCCACAGTGCGCCATTACTAGTTTAAACTAGTAATGGCGCACGGTGGAACAGTGCGCCATTAGTAGTTTTGCAAAAAAAAGGAATAAAAAATATAATAAAAAAACATACTAATGGCGCACTGTTCAACAGTGCGCCATTACTCGGTGGAACAGTGCGCCATTAGTAGTTTTGCAAAAAAAGGAATAAAAAATATAATAAAAAAAGAACATTAGTGGCACACTTTCCGACCGGTGCGCCATTACTAGTTACAACTAGTAATGGCGCACTGCGTCTGGATGCGCCATTAGTATGTTTGGACAGGCGCACTAGTTCGAATTTTTTTTGATACTAAAGGTGCGCCATTAGTAGTTTCAACTCTAATGGCGTATCAGAAGGTGGTGCGCCATTAGTATATACTAATGGCGCACCGCTTGTCTGGTGCGCCATTAGTGTCAATCCCATCTATAGCCCTTTTTCTAGTAGTGAGGTCGTCTATCCGACCGGGTGGTTGTTTTGTTTTTTGATTGCGGGGGCTCTAAGGCCTCCTCATCGAATTCAGGTAGTAGCTTTCGCTTCGGGTAGCTCTTTGTGTGGCGACTACCGCCATATTTATCTGCGTTGTTGAGTACTTTGCTCCGTCTGATTCTAAGTGCATCTTCCGCAGTCTTGAGCTTCCGCTTCTGCTTTTTCAGGTTGCGTGTAGTGGCGACGAGCCTTTTATGGGGGTTATTCTGCTCCAGGAGCTTATCCGGCGTGATATCTTCCGGACTGTTATCTTCGTCCGTGACGGGTTGTTCAATGTCGTTTTCGTCGTCCGCTGGCTCACCCTGCTCTATTGCTGGGTCTGTATGACCGCTGTTTCTGTCAAGGCGGGGTTTGGAGCAGCGCTTACGCCGCCGCTTTGACTGCTTTTCGAGGGAACGATCCTTCAGTGCGTCCTCGTCGTCGTTTTCTTTGGGTGTGTCCACCATGTATACATCGTGGGATGAGGTGGCTGTCCAGTGCCCTGCGGGCAGTGGTTCCTGTTCGTCTCCTGCATCATCGTCCATACCGTTGATGTCTTCGGAGTCGAGGTCGAGCATGTTGGTCAAATCATCGACAGTGGCTACGAAGTGGGTGGTGGGTGGGCGTCGAATTTCTTCATCATCCGCATCCCAATCCTGCCGGTCATAGACCGGCCAGGACTCTCCTGACAAGGAGAGAGACCTTAGTGAATTCAGTATATCGCCGAAGGGCGAGTGCTGGAAGTTCTCTGCGGCGGTGAACTCCATGATCGGCGCCCAATCGGATTCGATTGGGAGGGGCGCGGGTGGCTCGAAGCCCGGAGGAGAGTCCGGCAATTTGGAGTCACCGGCCTCGCGAAGGGTAAGGCTGGTATGCGGCTCGATTGCTGTTGAGGCTGCGGCCTCCGTGGAGGGGTCTATCCACCCGTCCACGGACGGCGCAGTTGGCTCTGAATTGAAGGTCGGAGCGGTTGCAGGTGCGCTCTCTGGAACACTGCCCGGCAGCAGAGCTAGATCATGCCCATCGTGACAGTCCGGCGCGCTCGGCAGGGGCTCGAATCCGGTGGAGATCAAGTCTCCGCGGATGTCGGCCGTGTAGTTTAGGCTTCCAAACCTGACCTGATGGCCCAGGGCATAACTTTCAATCTGCTCCAGATGGCCAAGCGAATTGGCCTGCAGTGTAAAGCCGCCGAATACAAAAATCTGTCCGGGGAGAAAAGTCTCACCCTGGACTGCATTGCTAACGATGATCGAAGGAGCCATCAAGCCTAATGATGATGACACAGAGGAACTCTCAATGAAAGCACCAATGTTAGTGTCAAAACCGACGGATCTCGGGTAGGGGGTCCCGAACTGTGCGTCTAGGCAGATGGTAACAGGAGATAAGGGACACGATGTTTTTACCCAGGTTCAGGCCCTCTTGGTGGAGGTAAAACCCTACTCCTGCTTGATTGATATTGATGATATGGGTAGTACAAGAGAAGATCTACCACGAGATCAGAGAGGCTAAACCCTAGAAGCTAGCCTATGGTATGATTGTTGTTTCTTGTTGTGTCCTATGGACTAAACCCTCCGGATTATATAGACACCGGAGGGGGCTAGGGTTACCTAGAGTCAGCTACAATGGGAGGAGATCTTCATATCCGTATCGCCAAGCTTGCCTTCCACGCCAAGGAGAGTCCCATCCGGACACGAGACGAAGTCTTCAATCTTGTATCTTCATAGTCCAACAGTCCGGCCAAAGGTTATAGTCCTGCTGTCCGGATACCCCCTAATCCAGGACTCCCTCAGTTGCCATCGAGGATAACAAGATGGG
Source organism: Triticum aestivum (assembly GCF_018294505.1). Classification (NCBI taxonomy): domain Eukaryota; kingdom Viridiplantae; phylum Streptophyta; class Magnoliopsida; order Poales; family Poaceae; genus Triticum; species Triticum aestivum. The sequence goes on along the minus strand of NC_057794.1, from coordinate 3,644,081 downwards.
GTTTATATCATATTGCATGAGTTTATCCCTCTACATCATGTCATCTTGCTTAAAGCGTTACTCTGTTCTTTTGAACTTAATACTCTAGATGCATGCTGGATAGCAGTCTGTATGTGGAGTAATAGTAGTAGATGTAGGCAGGAGTCGGTCTACTTGTCACGGACGTGAGGCATATATACATGATCATACCTAGATATTCTCATAACTATGCTCAATTCTATCAATTGCTCAACAGCACTTTGTTCACCCACCGTAATACTTATGCTCTTGAGAGAAGCCACTAGTGAAACCTATGACCCCCGGGTCTATTTTCCATCATCTTAATCTTCCAACACTTAGCTATTTTTATTTCCTTTTATTTTACTTTGCATCTTTATTATAAAAATACCAAAATATTATCTTATCATATCTATCAGATCTCACTTTCGTAAGTGACCATGAAGGGATTGACAAACCCTTTATTGCGTTGGTTGCGAGGTTTTTATTTGTTTGTGTAGGTGCGAGGGACTCGTGCGTGGCCTCCTACTGGATTGATACCTTGGTTCTCGAAAACCGAGGGAAATACTTACGCTGCTTTACTGCATCACCCTTTCCTCTTCAAGGGAAAACCAACGCAGTGCTCAAGAGGTAGCACCACGCAAGAGCAGGTGGTCCCGCACCTGTCCGGAATCCGGGTCCATAAGGCTCTTCAGCTTGCATCTTCGACACGGACATCTTATCTCCGTCTCGTTCTTTTGAAGCATCTCGGCCTTCGCGGAGCTCAAAAACCTATTCGCGATGCCTTCGGTCATCGTGTGGACCATGGTCGCCTGCGGGGTAGACAAAACGATGTTTTAGAACCAAAAGAAAATTGGCATGACTTTGCCTAAAATAGAACAAAAAAGAATGCATAGTGCCAAATTCTCGCCGAAATGGAAATGAATCGACATTCCGGCAAAATTTTGGCAACTATCGCATTTCAAATACCGGTACCTGCAATCACAAACATATGCAACACCACAAACATACGTAGATCTAGGCCATAAAATGTGTGTACATTGTTGAAGGGAGAAAAAAGTAGATCTGGAACTTAAAGAAAGCTTTCCTTTACTTACCTATCAAAAAAGGAAATTTAACCACTTAATTTGGGTGAATCTATGGTGCAAATGAGGTGAGGAGGAGGAGGCAGCCGAGACCAAGCTTGGTAGAGGTGGAGAGAATGAAGTGGGGAAAGTGAGTGTGGTAGGTGGCTGTCAAAAATATCTAGCTGCTCCAAGATTACCAATGCCGCACCTCCTAAGAATGCGCCATTGGTAACCAGGGTTACTAAAGGTGCACCTGGTGTGTGTTGCGCCATTACTAGTTTTAAAAAAAATGTTAGTAGTGGCGCACGGTGGGTGTGGTGCGCCATTACTAGTTAAAACTAGTAATGGCGCACTATCCCTGGTGCGCCACTGCTAAGTCTGGGGAGGGGTGTGGGGCCCGGACAAAACTAGTAATGGCGCACCACATAGTAGGTGCACCATTAATAATATGGCCATTAATGGTGCACCACATACATGATGCGCCATTAATGTCCATATTAGCTATAGCCGTTTTTCTAGTAGTGCGCAACAATTATGTGTTTGCCTCGCACACGCGATCGCTGGCAAGGTGTTTGGTTTTAATGAAACCCCATGCCTACCTGGTGCTCCCCCTTCCCCCGCGAGCATGTTGTGCATCTCTGGTCAGGGGAGTGTGTAGATCAGTGATGCTAGTGCCTAGTTGTTGTCTCTTCACAAGGCAGTGCCATCCTTAATGGCGTCCTACATTCACGCCGACTGATGATTCACCTCGTTCACCAGTGCCCAATTATTAGAGTTGCTGCATTTGAGCATCGGGAGGGACATGCTAGTGACACTATCACGACTGGTCTCGCGCATGACCATCCTTACCATGATCTCATTGCTAGCGTCGTGACAGGTCATAATGCGCCACAGCTCTGCAAGCGATGTCATTGCTGACGCGGTACCGTCTTAGCCATAGGAACCTAACAGTTCACGCGGTATTGTCTTATAGCCGTTAGAGGCTGACCACTGTCGTGCTCCTCTGCTCAAGATGGTCGCCTGAATAATGCTCTGATGCCAATTGTTTGCAACAACTACTATTCTCGGGACCGAAACTATGAGTGCCTTGGAGCACTCTCAATAGCTAGCTCATCGTGTGCTACTACTTGAACACAAATGATTGAAGCGGGATATTTTCTGTCTCGAACTTTCTTGCTTACAATGAAGAAATACAAGTCCTTTTAGAGCATCTACATCCGGGCACCCTAAACCGTCACGAAACGCCCTGGTGTACGCCCCGGTCGATGCCTGGTTGGAAAAAACCCCGACCCAGACGGGCACCTTAAACCAGCCTCAAACACCCAGGCTGTCCAGCGCCCCTCATATCCAGCCCAAATGTAGGGCGGATATGGGGCAGCCCGGGCGCATCCGGCAGATCGGCTTGGCCTAGCGCTGGCCCACCCGTGCCCCACAAATATCTCAATCCAAAAAACCCTAGATAGCAGTCAATCCGTAGTTCACTTCACTCCCCTCTCCGTTCACTACAGATCCAGTCGCCTCCGATCCAAATCTATGGCCGGCGTCGAAAACAGTCCGTGTAGAATCCGATGGCTCCAACGACTGGGTGAACATGCTGCACGAAGCGGAGCCCGACGACACTACCAGGGACAAGTGACAAAAGTAAATAAAGTGCAGCAAGGTGGCCCAATCCTTTTTGTAGCAAAGGAAAAGTCTAGACAAACTCTTATATAAGGAAAAGCGCTCCCGAGGACACATGGGAATATCGTCAAGCTAGTTTTCATCACGTTCATATGATTCGCGTTCGGTACTTTGATAATTTGATATGTGGGTGGAACGGTGCTTGGGTGTTGTTCTTACTTGAACAAGCATCCCACTTATGATCCAACTACAAAAGAAGTATTAAGGTAAACCTAACCATAGCATGAAACATATGGATCCAAATCAGCCCCTAACGAAGCAATGCATAAACTAGGGTTTAAGCTTCTGTCACTCTAGCAACCCATCATCTACTTATTACTTCCCAATGCCTCCCTCTAGGCCCAAATAATGGTGAAGTGTTATGTAGTCGACGTTCACATAACACCACTAGAGGCTAGACAACATACATCTCATCAAAATATCGAACGAATACCAAATTCACATGACTACTAATAGCAAGACTTCTCCCGTGGCCTCAGGAACAAACGTAACTACTCACAAAGCATATTCATGTTCATAATCAGAGGGGTAATAATATGCATAAAGGATCTGAACATATGTTCTTCCACCAAATAAACCAACTAGCATCAACTACAAGGAGTAATCAACACTACTAGCAACCTACTCATACCAATCCCAGACTTGGAGACAAGAATTGGATACAAGAGATGAACTAGGGTTTTGAGATGAGATGGTGCTCGTGAAGATGTTGATGGAGATTGCCCTCTCTCGATGAGAGGAGCGTTGGTGATGACAATGGCGATGATTTTCCCCTCCCGGAGGGAAGTGTCCCCGGCAGAACAGCTCTGCCGGAGCCCTAGATTGGTTCCGCCTCGTGGCGGCGGAGTCTCGTCTCGAAAGGTTGCTTTCAATTTTTTATCGACGAAAGACTTCATATAGCAGAAGATGCTCATCGGAGAGCCACCAGGGGGCCCACGAGGTAGGGGGGCGCGCCCTAGGGGGGCGCCCCCACCCTCGTGGACAGGGTGTGGCCCCCTGGCCTTCATCTTTGGCGAGGATTTTTTATTATTTATTGTAAGACATTCCGTGGAGTTTCAGGACTTTTGGAGTTGTGCAGAATAGGTCTCTAATATTTGCTCCTTTTCCAGCCCAGAATTCCAGCTGCCGGCATTCTCCCTCCTTATGTAAACCTTGTAAAATAAGAGAGAATAGCCATAAGTATTGTGACATAATGAGAAATAACAGCCCATAATGCAATAAATATCAATATAAAAGCATGATGCAAAATGGACGTATCAACTCCCCCAAGCTTAGACCTCGCTTGTCCTCAAGAGAAAGCCGATAACAATAGATATGTCCCCATGTTTACAGGTAGATGCGTCGATAAAAATAAAATACGGACATGAAGGCATCATGATTATTCTCATAACAACAACGTATATAGATATTGTCATATGATTACTTATGTTCAAGTGCTGATCTATTCACAATGCAAAAGTATGAATCAGAAACCTTATTGAGAACCAACAAACTATAACCTCAGTCATTGAAGCAATTGCAATTTATCATAACATCAAAAAGAGTCCATGTCAGAGCTTAAAAGCCAAGTCCACATACTCAACTATCATCTAGTCCTTCATAATTGCTAACACTCACGCAATACTTGTGGTTACGGAGTTTTAATCGGACACAGAGAAAGATAGGGGCTTATAGTTTCGCCCCACAACCTTTTACCTCAACGGTAATGTCAACAATAGTAACCCATGCTCCCCTATATCCAATATATATATATATATATATATATATATATATATATATATATATATATATATATAGAGGTAAAAGGTTGTGGGGCGAAATTATAAGCCCCTATCTTTCTCTGTGTCCGATATATATATATATATATATATTTATATATATATATATATATATATATATATATATATATATATATATATATATATATCAGGTTCTTTCCAACATGCTGGGCTTGCCAAAGGATAAAATGAAAAAGGAAAGGTGAAGATCACTGTGACACTTGCATGAGGTAGAAGATAATAATAAAAGATAGGCCCTTCGCAGAGGGAAGCAGAGGTTGCCATGTGCTTTTATGGTTGGATGCACAAAATCTCAATGCGAAAGAACGTCACTTTATGTTGCCCCTTGTGATATGAACCTTTATTATGCAGTCCATCACTTTTATTACTTCCACATCACAAGATCGTATAAAGCTTGTTTCTCCCACACCAATCAATCATACATATTTAGAGCAATTTTTATTTCTTTGAACCAATGAAAACTTACTTGAAGGATCTTACTCAATCCATAGGTAGATATGGTGGACTCTCATGGCAAAACTAGTTTAAGGGTATTTGGAAGCACAAGTAGTATCTCTACTTGGTGCTGAGAATTTGGCTAGCATGAGGGGGAAAGGCAAGCTCAACATGTTAGAGGATCCATGACAACATACTTTATCTTAGATATAAAAAACATAATTCATTACGTTGTCTTCCTTGTCCAACATCAACTCTTTAGCATGTCATATTTTAATGAGTGCTCCCAATCATAAAAGATGTCAATGATAATATTTCTATATATGAAACCTCTCTTTCCTTATTACTTCCTATTAATTGCAACGATCACCAAAGCTATGCCTGCCAACTCCCAACAACGTTTAATCATCATACTCCTTCTATGTGAAGTCATTACTCTCAATGAGATCAATATCAACTCTTTGTTTATTATTCTTTTTCTTCTTTTCTTTTATTCACCCAAGATCATGGCAAAATAATCAAGCCCTTGACTCAACACTAATCTTTATTATATATAGCTCATGGACTCAATTACATAGAGAGACCATAAAGCAAAACTCAAAACTAGATCATGCCAAAAACTTTATTCTACTAGATCAAGATACTACTAATAGGATCGAACTAATAAAAACGGTAAAGGTAGGAGTTGTGATTGTGATACGATACCGGGGCACCTCCCCCAAGCTTGGCAGTTGCCAAGGGGAGTGCCCATACCCATGTGATTATGTCTCCTTCTTTCTTGTTGGTGAAGAGGAAGGTGGTAATGTTGGCTTAGTTGATGGCTTAGACTTCTCCCTTAATTTGCGCTTGAGGACGGCATTTTGATCCCTCAGATCATCAATCTCCCACTCCAGGGTTAATATCTTTTTGCATAGGTCCTGCTTATTTTCCTGCAAGAGACGAAAAGGGATAAACTCAAACTTGGGTTTCTTTACCCTAACAGGGAGACTTGACTTTTTGAACTTCACGTGCATGTCCCCAGGTTGAGGTAATGGGGCTTCATCTTCACCGGAGCTCGTCTCCTCCTTCCCCTTGGGTTCATAGTCCTCTTCTTCCTTCGTGGTCCAACCATCGTGTTCCACATCTCCATAGACCTTGGTATTTGCTAAGTAATCATCCACATAGCTTTCTCATTCTGAATCCTGGGACGACATGTCGACCTAATCTACAGCAGGACAGCTTGAAAAAAAACAGAGGATATTTGCGTGATACGGGAGTCAAAACCTTCGAGAGATTATATAATGAATTTTTACCGACAAAAATACGTATCGTGCAAGAAAATGGAGTCCGGAGGGCACACGAGGTGCTCACGAGGTAGGGGGCGCGCCCAGGGGGGTAGGGCGCGCCCACCACCCTCGTGGGGCCCTTGTGTCCTTCCCGGACTGCTACTTATTTTTCTATTTTTCTAAATATTCCAAAATGGAGAAATATTGCCTTAAAAATTGTTTTGGAGTCGGTCTACTTACTGCACCACATACCTATTCATTTTTAGAGTCTGAAACGTTCAGGAAAGTGTCTCTTATGTATTCCTCCGGGGTTACGGTTTCAATAACATTGGTTTCGACATTTATGGGATTACCTGAGATATAATGTTTAATTCTTTGACCGTTTACCACCTTTGGATTTGTGCCTTCGAAGTTGTTGATCTTTATGGCACCGGAACGATAGACCTCCTCGATAACATAGGGGCCTTCCCATTTAGAGAGAAGTTTTCCTGCAAAAAATCTTAAACGAGAGTTGTATAGCAATACATAATCACCTACATTAAACTCACGCTTTTGTATCCTTTTGTCATGCCATCTTTTAACTTTTTCTTTAAACAACTTGGCATTTTCATAAGCTTGGGTTCTCCATTCATCAAGTGAGCTAATATCAAATAACCTCTTCTCACCGGCAAGTTTGAAATCATAGTTGAGCTCTTTAATAGCACAATATGCCTTATGTTCTAGTTCGAGAGGTAAGTGACATGCTTTTCCAAAAACCATTTTATACGGAGACATACCCATAGGATTTTTATATGCAGTTCTATAGGCCCATAATGCATCATCAAGTTTCTTGGACCAATTCTTTCTAGACTTATTAACAGTCTTTTGCAAAATTAATTTGAGCTCTCTGTTGCTCAATTCTACTTGACCAATATACTGTGGATGATAGGGGGAGGCAATTCTATGATTAACGTCATACTTAGCAAGCATTTTACAGAAAGCATCATGAATAAAGTGTGAACCACCATCAGTCATTAAATATCTAGGGACTCCAAACCTCGGAAAAATAACTTCCTTAAGCATTTTAATAGAAGTGTTATGACCAGCACTACTAGTTGGAATAGCTTCCACCCACTTAGTAACGTAATCAACAGCAACTAAAATATGTGTATATCCATTAGAGGCAGGAAAAGGTCCCATATAATCAAAGCCCCAAAAATCAAATGGTTCAATAACAAGTGAATAATTCATAGGCATTTCTTGACGTCTACTAATATTACCAATTCTTTGGCATTCATCACAAGATAAGAGAAACTTACATGCATCCTTGAAGATAATAGGCCAATAGAAACCAGATTGCAATACCTTATGTGCAGTTCTATCTCTGGCGTGGTGTCCTCCATAAGCTTCGGAGTGACACTTGCGTAGGATCTGTTCCTGTTCATGCTCAGGCACACAACGTCTAATAACACCATCTACTCCTTCTTTATAAAGATGTGGGTCATCCCAAAAGTAATGTCTCAAATCATAGAAGAACTTTTTCTTTTGTTGGTATGTGAAACTAGGTGGTATGAATTTAGCAACAATGTAATTAGCATATTCATCATACCAAGGAGTACTACGAGAAGTACTTATAACATTTAATTGCTCATCAGGAAAGCTATCATCAATAGGTAGTGGGTCATCAAGAACATTTTCTAGCCTAGACAAGTTGTCTGCAACGGGGTTCTCAGCTCCCTTTCTATCAACAATATGCAAATCAAATTCTTGTAGCAAGAGATCCCATCTAATAAGTCTAGGTTTAGCATCTTTCTTTTCCATAAGATAATTAATAGCAGCATGATCAGTGTGAATAGTTACTTTAGAATCAACAATATAAGGTCTGAACTTATCACAAGCAAATACAACTACTAAAAGTTCTTTTTCAGTAGTAGCATAATTCCTTTGAGCATTGTCTAGAGTCTTACTAGCATAATGGATAACATTTAATTTCTTATCAACTCTTTGCCCTAGAACTGTTGGGGAACGTAGTAATTTCAAAAAATTTCCTACGCACACGCAAGATCATGGTGATGCACAGCAACGAGAGGGGAGAGTGTTGTCTACGTACCAACGCAGACCGACTGCGGAAGCGATCACACAACATAGAGGAAGTAGTCGTACATCTTCTTCCCGATCCGACCGATCCAAGCACCGTTACTCCGGCACCTCCGAGTTCTTAGCACACGTTCAGCTCGATGACGATCCTCGGGCTCCGATCCAGCAAAGCATTGAGGAAGAGTTCCGTCAGCACGACGGCGTGGTGACGATCTTGATGTACTACCGACGTAGGGCTTCGCCTAAGCACTACAACGATATGATCGAGGTGGAATTTGGTGGCAGGGGGCACCGCACACGGCTAAGGAACGATCTCAAGGATCAACTTGTGTGTCTTGGGGTGTCCCCTGCCCCCGTATATAAAGGATGGAGGGGGGAGGCTGGCCGGCCAAAGGAGGGAGGCGCAGGAGGAGTCCTACTCCTACCGGGAGTAGGACTCCCCCCTCCAATCCTAGTCCAACTAGGATTCCCAAGTGGGAAAGGGAGAGAGGGGGGCCGGCCACCTTCTCCTAGTCCTAATAGGACTAGAGAGAGGGGGGAGGCGCGCAGCCCTATGTGGGCAGCCCTTTCACCTTTCCACTAAGGCCCATGTTGGCCCATTTGGCTCCCGGGGGGTTCCGGTAACCCTCCCGGTAATCCGGTAAAATCCCGATTTCACCCGGAACACTTCCGATGTCCAAACATAGGCTTCCAATATATCAATCTTTATGTCTCGACCATTTCGAGACTCCTCGTCATGTCCGTGTTCACATCCGGGACTCCGAACTACCTTCGGTACATCAAAATGCATAAACTCATAATAACTGTCATCGTAACGTTAAGCGTGCGGACCCTACGGTTCGAGAACAATGTAGACATGACCGAGACACGTCTCCGGTCAATAACCAATAGCGGGACCTGGATGCCCATATTGGCTCCTACATATTCTACGAAGATCTTTATCGGTCAGACCGCATAACAACATACGTTGTTCCCTTTGTCATCGGTATGTTACTTGCCCGAGATTCGATCGTCGGTATCCAATACCTAGTTCAATCTCGTTACTGGCAAGTCTCTTTACTCGTTCCGTAATACATCATCTCATAACTAACATCTTAGTTATTATGCTTGCAAGGCTTATGTGATGTGTATTACCGAGAGGGCCCAGAGATACCTCTCCGACAATCGGAGTGACAAACCCTAATCTCGAAATACGCCAACCCAACATCCACCATTGGAGACACCTGTAGTACTCCTTTATAATCACCCAGTTACGTTGTGACGTTTGGTAGTACCCAAAGTGTTCCTCCGGTAAACGGGAGTTGCATAATCTCATAGTTATAGGAACATGTATAAGTCATGAAGAAAGCAATAGCAACATACTAAACGATCGGGTGCTAAGCTAATGGAATGGGTCATGTCAATCAGATCATTCAACTAATGATGTGACCTCGTTAATCAAATAACAACTCTTTGTTCATGGTTAGGAAACATAACCATCTTTGATTAACGAGCTAGTCAAGTAGAGGCATACTAGTGACACTCTGTTTGTCTATGTATTCACACATGTATTATGTTTCCGGTTAATACAATTCTAGCATGAATAATAAACATTTATCATGATATAAGGAAATAAATAATAACTTTATTATTGCCTCTAGGGCATATTTCCTTCAGTCTCCCACTTGCACTAGAGTCAATAATCTAGATTACACAGTAATGATTCTAACACCCATGGAGCCTTGGTGCTGATCATGTTTTGCTCGTGGAAGAGGCTTAGTCAACGGGTCTGCAACATTCAGATCCGTATGTATCTTGCAAATCTCTATGTCTCCCACCTGGACTAGATCCCGGATGGAGTTGAAGCGTCTTTTGATGTGTTTGGACCTTTTGTGAAATCTGGATTCCTTTGCCAAAGCAATTGCACCAGTATTGTCACAAAAGATTTTCATTGGACCCGATGCACTAGGTATGACACCTAGATCGGATATGAACTCCTTCATCCAGACTCCTTCGTTCGCTGCTTCCGAAGCAGCTATGTACTCCGCTTCACATGTAGATCCCGCTACGACGCTTTGTTTAGAACTGCACCAACTGACAGCTCCACCGTTTAAAGTAAACACGTATCCGGTTTGCGATTTAGAATCGTCCGGATCAGTGTCAAAGCTTGCATCAATGTAACCTCTTACGATGAGCTCTTTGTCACCTCCATATACGAGAAACATATCCCTAGTCATTTTCAGGTATTTCAGGATGTTCTTGACCGCTGTCCAGTGATCCACTCCTGGATTACTTTGGTACCTCCCTGCTAAACTTATAGCAAGGCACACATCAGGTCTGGTACACAGCATTGCATACATGATAGAGCCTATGGCTGAAGCATAGGGAACATCTTTCATTTTCTCTCTATCTTATGCAGTGGTCGGGCATTGAGTCTGACTCAACTTCACACCTTGTAACACAGGCAAGAACCCTTTCTTTGCTTGATCCATTTTGAACTTCTTCAAAATCTTGTCAAGGTATGTGCTTTGTGAAAGTCCAATTAAGCGTCTTGATCTATCTCTATAGATCTTTATGCCTAATATGTAAGCAGCTTCCCCGAGGTCTTTCATCGAAAAACTTTTATTCAAGTATCCCTTTATGCTATCCAGAAATTCTATATCATTTCCAATCAGCAATATGTCATCTACATATAATATCAGAAATGCTACAGAGCTCCCACTCACTTTCTTGTAAATACAGGCTTCTCCAAAAGTCTGTATAAAGCCAAATGCTTTGATCACACTATCAAAGCGTTTATTCCAACTCCGAGATGCTTGCACCAGTCCATAAATGGATCGCTGGAGTTTGCATACTTTGTTAGCTCCCTTTGGATCGACAAAACCTTCTGGTTGCATCATATACAACTCTTCTTCCAGAAATCCATTCAGGAATGCAGTTTTGACATCCATCTGCCATATTTCATAATCATAAAATGCGGCAATTGCTAACATGATTCTGACGGATTTAAGCATCGCTACGGGTGAGAAGGTCTCATCGTAGTCAACCCCTTGAACTTGTCGAAAACCTTTTGCGACAAGTCGAGCTTTATAGACAGTAACATTACCGTCAGCGTCAGTCTTTTTCTTGAAGATCCATTTATTCTCAATTGCTTGCCGATCATCGGGCAAGTCAACCAAAGTCCATACTTTGTTCTCATACATGGATCCCATCTCAGATTTCATGGCCTCAAGCCACTTTGCGGAATCTGGGCTCACCATCGCTTCTTCATAGTTCGTAGGTTCATCATGATCTAGTAGCATGACTTCCAGAACTGGATTACCGTACCACTCTGGTGCGGATCTCACTCTGGTTGATCTACGTGGTTCAGTAGTATCTTGTCCTGAAGTTTCATGATCATCATCATTAGCTTCCTCACTAATTGGTATAGGTGTCGCAGAAACAGTTTTCTGTGATGTACTATTTTCCAATAAGGGAGCAGGTACAGTTACCTCGTCAAGTTCTACTTTCCTCCCACTCACTTCTTTCGAGAGAAACTCCTTCTCTAGAAAGTTTCCGAACTTAGCAACAAAAGTCTTGCCTTCGGATCTGTGATAGAAGGTGTATCCAATAGTTTCCTTTGGATATCCTATGAAGACACATTTCTCCGATTTGGGTTCGAGCTTATCAGGTTGAAGCTTTTTCACATAAGCATCGCAGCCCCAAACTTTAAGAAACGACAACTTTGGTTTCTTGCCAAACCATAGTTCATAAGGCGTCGTCTCAACGGATTTTGATGGTGCCCTATTTAACGTGAATGCGGCTGTCTCTAAAGCATAACCCCAAAACGATAGCGGTAAATCAGTAAGAGACATCATAGATCGCACCATATCTAGTAAGGTACAATTACGACGTTCGGACACACCATTATGCTGTGGTGTTCCGGGTGGCGTGAGTTGCGAAACTATTCCACAATTTTTCAAATGTACACCAAACTCGTAACTCAAATATTCTCCTCCACGATCAGATCGTAGAAACTTTATTTTCTTGTTACGATGATTTTCAACTTCACTCTGAAATTCCTTGAACTTTTCAAATGTTTCAGACTTATGTTTCCTTAAGTAGATATACCCATATCTGCTTAAATCATCTGTGAAGGTGAGAAAATAACGATATCCGCCACGAGCTTCAATATTCATCGGACCACATACATCGGTATGTATGATCTCCAATAAATCTGTTGCTCTCTCCATAGTACCGGAGAACGGTGTTTTAGTCATCTTGCCTATGAGGCACGGTTCGCAAGTACCAAGTGATTCATAATCAAGTGGTTCCAAAAGCCCATCAGTATGGAGTTTCTTCATGCGTTTTACACCGATATGACCTAAACGGCAGTGCCACAAATAAGTTGCACTATCATTATCAACTCTGCATCTTTTGGCTTCTACATTATGAATATGTGTATCACTACTATCGAGATTCAACAAGAATAGACCACTCTTCAAAGGTGCATGACCATAAAAGATATTACTCATATAAATAGAACAACCATTATTCTCTGATTTAAATGAATAACCGTCTCGCATTAAACAAGATCCAGATATAATGTTCATGCTCAACGCTGGCACCAAATAACAATTATTTAGGTCTAATATTAATCCCGAAGGTAGATGTAGAGGTAGCGTGCCGACCGCGATCACATCGACTTTGGAACCGTTTCCCACGCGCATCGTCACCTCGTCCTTTGCTAGCGTCCGCTTATTCTGTAGTCCCTGTTTCGAGTTGCAAATATTAGCAACAGAACCAGTATCAAATACCCAGGTGCTACTGCGAGCTCTAGTAAGGTACACATCAATAACATGTATATCACATATACCTTTGTTCACCTTGCCATCCTTCTTATCCGCCAAATACTTGGGGCAGTTCCGCTTCCAGTGACCAGTCTGCTTGCAGTAGAAGCACTCAGTTTCAGGCTTAGGTCCAGACTTGGGTTTCTTCTCCTGAGCAGCAACTTGCTTGCTGTTCTTCTTGAAGTTCCCCTTCTTCTTCCCTTTGCCCTTTTTCTTGAAACTAGTGGTTTTGTTAACCATCAACACTTGATGCTCCTTCTTGATTTCTACCTCCGCAGCTTTCAGCATTGCGAAGAGCTCGGGAATAGTCTTGTTCATCCCTTGCATATTATAGTTCATCACGAAGCTCTTGTAGCTTGGTGGCAGTGATTGGAGAATTCCGTCAATGACGCAATCATCTGGAAGATTAACTCCCATCTGAATCAAGTGATTATTATACCCAGACATTTTGAGTATATGCTCACTGACAGAACTATTCTCCTCCATCTTGCAGCTATAGAACTTATTGGAGACTTCATATCTCTCAATTCGGGCATTTGCTTGAAATATCAACTTCAACTCCTGGAACATCTCATATGCTCCATGACGTTCAAAACGTCGTTGAAGTCCCGATTCTAAGCCGTAAAGCATGGCACATTGAACTATTGAGTAGTCATCAGCTTTGCTCTGCCAGACGTTCATAACATCTGGCGTTGCTCCAGCAGCAGGCCTGGCACCCAGCGGTGCTTCCAGGACGTAATTCTTCTGTGCAGCAATGAGGATAATCCTCAAGTTACGGACCCAGTCCGTGTAATTGCTACCATCATCTTTCAACTTTGCTTTCTCAAGGAACGCATTAAAATTCAACGGAACAACAGCACGAGCCATCTATCTACAATCAACATAAACAAGCAAGATACTATCAGGTACTAAGTTCATGATAAGTTTAAGTTCAGTTAATCAAATTACTTAAGAACTCCCACTTAGATGGACATCCCTCTAATCCTCTAAGTGATCACGTGATCCAAATCAACTAAACCATAACCGATCATCACGTGAGATGGAGTAGTTTTCAATGGTGAACATCGTTATGTTGATCATATCTACTATATGATTCACGCTCGACCTTTCGGTCTCCGTGTTCCGAGGCCATATCTATATATGCTTGGCTCGTCAAGTATAACCTGAGTATTCTGCGTGTGCAACTGTTTTGCACCCGTTGTATTTGGACGTAGAGCTTATCACACCCGATCATCACGTGGTGTCTGGGCACGACGAACTTTGGCAACGGTGCATACTCAGGGAGAACACTTCTTGATAATTTAGTGAGAGATCATCTTATAATGCTACCGTCAATCAAAGCAAGATAAGATGCATAAAAGATAAACATCACATGCAATCAATATAAGTGATATGATATGGCCATCATCATCTTGTGCTTGTGATCTCCATCTCCGAAGCACCGTCATGATCACCATCGTCACCGGCGCGACACCTTGATCTCCATCGTAGCATCGTTGTCGTCTCGCCAATCTTATGCTTCCACGACTATCACTACCGCTTAGTAATAAAGTAAAGCATTACATCGCGATTGCATTGCATACAATAAAGCGACAACCATATGGCTCCTGCCAGTTGCCGATAACTTGGTTACAAAACATGATCATCTCATACAATAAAATCAGCATCATGCCTTGACCATATCACATCACAACATGCCCTGCAAAAACAAGTTAGACGTCCTCTACTTTGTTGTTGCAAGTTTTACGTGGCTGCTACGGGCTTAAGTAAGAACTCATCTCACCTACGCATCAAAACCACAACGATAGTTTGTCAAATAGACTCCGTTTTAACCTTCTCAAGGACCGGGCGTAGCCACACTTGGATCAACTAAAGTTGGAGAGACAGTCTTCCGCAAGCCATCTATGTGCAAAGCACGTCGAGGGAACCGGTCTCGCGTAAGAGTACGCATAAGGTTGGTCCGGATCGTCTCGTCCAACAATACCGCCGAACCAAAGTATGACATGCTGGTAGGCAGTATGACTTGTATCGCCCACAACTCACTTATGTTCTACTCGTGCAAATAACATCAAACCATAAAAACCTAGGCTCGGATGCCACTGTTGGGGAACGTAGTAATTTCAAAAAATTTCCTACGCACACGCAAGATCATGGTGATGCACTGCAACGAGAGGGGAGAGTGTTGTCTACGTACCAACGCAGACCGACTGCGGAAGCGATCACACAACGTAGAGGAAGTAGTCATACGTCTTCTTCCCGATCCGACCGATCCAAGCACCGTTACTCCGGCACCTCCGAGTTCTTAGCACACGTTCAGCTCGATGACGATCCTCGGGCTCCGATCCAGCAAAGCTTCGAGGAAGAGTTCCGTCAGCACGACGGCGTGGTGACGATCTTGATGTACTACCGACGTAGGGCTTCGCCTAAGCACTACAACGATATGATCGAGGTGGAATTTGGTGGCAGGGGGCACCGCACACGGCTAAGGAACGATCTCAAGGATCAACTTGTGTGTCTTGGGGTGTCCCCTGCCCCCGTATATAAAGGATGGAGGGGGGAGGCTGGCCGGCCAAAGGAGGGAGGCGCAGGAGGAGTCCTACTCCTACCGGGAGTAGGACTCCCCCCTCCAATCCTAGTCCAACTAGGATTCCCAAGTGGGAAAGGGAGAGAGGGGGGCCGGCCACCTTCTCCTAGTCCTAATAGGACTAGGAGAGGGGGAGGCGCGCAGCCCTATGTGGGCAGCCCTTTCACCTTTCCACTAAGGCCCATGTTGGCCCATTTGGCTCCCGGGGGGTTCCGGTAACCCTCCCGGTAATCCGGTAAAATCCCGATTTCACCCGGAACACTTCCGATGTCCAAACATAGGCTTCCAATATATCAATCTTTATGTCTCGACCATTTCGAGACTCCTCGTCATGTCCGTGATCACATCCGGGACTCCGAACTACCTTCGGTACATCAAAATGCATAAACTCATAATAACTGTCATCGTAACGTTAAGCGTGCGGACCCTACGGTTCGAGAACAATGTAGACATGACCGAGACACGTCTCCGGTCAATAACCAATAGCGGGACCTGGATGCCCATATTGGCTCCTACATATTCTACGAAGATCTTTATCGGTCAGACCGCATAACAACATACGTTGTTCCCTTTGTCATCGGTATGTTACTTGCCCGAGATTCGATCGTCGGTGTCCAATACCTAGTTCAATCTCGTTACTGGCAAGTCTCTTTACTCGTTCCGTAAGACATCATCTCATAACTAACATCTTAGTTATTATGCTTGCAAGGCTTATGTGATATGTATTACCGAGAGGGCCCAGAGATACCTCTCCGACAATCGGAGTGACAAACCCTAATCTCGAAATACGCCAACCCAACATCCACCATTGGAGACACCTGTAGTACTCCTTTATAATCACCCAGTTACGTTGTGATGTTTGGTAGTACCCAAAGTGTTCCTCCAGTAAACGGGAGTTGCATAATCTCATAGTTATAGGAACATGTATAAGTCATGAAGAAAGCAATAGCAACATACTAAACAATCGGGTGCTAAGCTAATGGAATGGGTCATGTCAATCAGATCATTCAACTAATGATGTGACCTCGTTAATCAAATAACAACTCTTTGTTCATGGTTAGGAAACATAACCATCTTTGATTAACGAACTAGTCAAGTAGAGGCATACTAGTGACACTCTGTTTGTCTATGTATTCACACATGTATTATGTTTCCGGTTAATACAATTCTAGCATGAATAATAAACATTTATCATGATATAAGGAAATAAATAATAACTTTATTATTGCCTCTAGGGCATATTTCCTTCAAGAACAGCACCTACAGCATAATCACTAGCATCATACGTACTTTCAAAGGGTAAACTCCAACCAGGTGGCTGAACAACAGGTGCAGAGACTAATGATTTCTTAAGTATTTAAAATGCTTCTACACAATCATCGTCAAAGACAAATGGTATATCTTTTTGTAATAAATTAGTCAGAGGCCGAGAAATTTTTAAGAAGTCCTTAATGAACCTCCAATAAAATCCGGCGTGACCAAGGAAACTTCTTATACCTTTGATGTCCTTGGGACATGGCATCTTTTCAATAGCATCAACCTTGGCTCTATCAACTTCAATACCTCTTTCAAACACTTTATGCCCCAAGACAATACCTTCATTAACCATGAAGTGGCACTTTTCCCAATTCAAGACAAGATTAGTTTCTTCACATCTCTTCAAAACTTGATCAAGATTGCTCAAGCAATCATCAAAAGAGGATCCATAGACGGAAAAGTCGTCCATGAAAACCTCACAAATCTTTTCACAAAAGTTAGAGAATATAGCCATCATGCATCTTTGGAAGGTAGCAGATGCATTACATAAACCAAAAGGCATACGTCTATAAGCACAAGTACCGAAAGGGCATGTAAAACTAGTCTTTGATTGATCTTTAGACGACACAGGTATTTGAAAGAAACCAGAATAACCATCTAGAAAGCAGTAATGTGTATGTTTGCATAATCTTTCTAGCATTTGATCAGTAAAAGGTAAGGGGTAATGATCTTTCTTAGTAGCCTTATTTAATTTGCGAAAATCAATTACCATCCTATGACCTGTAATAATTCTTTGTGGAATCAATTCATATTTGTCATTAGGAACAACAGTAATACCTCCCTTCTTAGGGACACAATGGACATGACTTACCCACTGACTATCAGCAACGGGATAAATTATACCTGCCTCCATAAGCATGAGTATTTCTTTTCTTACCACTTCTTTCATTTTAGGATTCAGACGTCGTTGAGGATCACGAACTGGTTTGGCATCCGCTTCCAAATTTATTTTATGTTGACATAAAGTGGGACTAATTCCCTTAAGATCATCAAGAGTATATCCAATAGCAGCACGGTGCTTCTTCAGAGTTTTCAATAATCTTTCTTCTTAATGCTCTGAAAGGTTAGCACTAATAATAACAGGATATATCTTCTTTTCATCAAGATAGGCATATTTAAGATTATCAGGCAATTGTTTGAGCTCAAACACGGGACCACCCTTGGTTGGAGGGGGATCCCCTAGGATCTCAACAGGCAAATTGTGTTTCAGAATAGATTCCTATTTAAAGAATACTTCATCTATTTCCCTTCTTTCATTCATGAACATATCATTTTCGTGGTCTAGAAAATAATGTTCTAAAGGATCACTAGGAGTACGACAATAGAAGCAAGACCAATAATTTCATTCTTACTAGGCAATTCTTCTTCACGATGTTGTTTACTAAATTTAGAGAAATTAAACTCATGAATCATATCATCCAAGCCAATAGTAACAACATTCTTTTCGCAGTCAATCCTAGCATTAACAATGTTCAAGAAGGGTCTACCTAATATAATGGGACAAAAGTTATCTTGTGGGGAACCAAGAACAAGAAAATCAGCAGGATATTTAGTTTTCCCACACAAGACTTCAACATCTCTAACGATCCCAATTGGTGAAATAGTATCTCTATTGGCAAGCTTAATTGTGACATCAATTTCTTCTAACTCAATAGGTGCAATATCATGCATAATTTCTTTGTATAAATCTATGTGTATTGCACTAGCACTAGCACCCATATCACATAAGCCATGATAACAGTGATCTCCTATTTTAACAGAAATAACAGGCACGCCTACCGCAGGTCTATGTTTATCTTTAGCACAAGGTTTAGCAATTCTAGCAGTTTCACCGCAGAACTGAATAACATGCCCATCAATATTATCAGACAAGAGATCTTTAACAATAGCAATATTAGGTTCTACTTTAACTTGCTCAGGAGGTGTATAAGTTCTAATATTGCTTTTACGAACAACATTTGAAGCTTTAGCATGATCCTTTATTCTAACAGGGAAAGGTGGTCTCTCAACATAAGAAGTAGGAACAATAGGATCATTATAAGTGACAGTCTTTTCTTCAACTTTAATAGGTGCTGCTACTTTTACTTCTATGGGAGGATGATATTTAAACCACTTCTCCTTAGGGAGATCAACATAAGTAGCAAAAGATTCACAGAAAGAAGCTATTATCTCAGAGTCAAGTCCATATTTAGTGCTAAACTTACGAAAAATATCGGTATCCATAAAAGATTTAACACAATCAAACTTAGATGTCATACATGACTCCTTACCTTCGTCGAGGTCCCAATCTTCAGAGTGGTCTTCATCATAAAAGAGCCAGCGCAAGAAGTATCGAGCATGGTGCGATTGTTTTCAGAAAGCCGAGCATAAAGATTTTGAATAATTGTTTCTCTTGGGAGCTCATGATTGGGGCATGAATATAACATTGATTTTGATGGGGAACGTAGTAGAAATTTTAAATTTTCTACGCATCACCAAGATCAATCTATGGAGTAATCTAGCAACGAGGGGAAGGAGAGTGCAGCTACATACCCTTGTAGATCGCTAAGCGGAAGCATTCAAGTGAACGGGGTTGATGGAGTGGTACTCGTCGTGATCCAAATCACCGATGATCCTAGCGCCGAACGGACGGCACCTCCGCGTTGAACACACGTACGGTTGGGAGACGTCTCCTCCTTCTTGATCCAGCAAGGTGAGAGGAGAAGTTGAGGGAAAACTCCGACAGCACGACAGTGTGGTGGTGATGGAGCTTGTGGTTCTCCGGCAGGGCTTCGCCAAGCACTACGGAGGAGGATGAGGTGTTGGAGGAGGAAGAGGGTTGCGCCAGGGGAAGGGAGCGGCTGCCCTCTCTCTCCCTCACTATATATAGGGGGAAGGGAGGAGAAGAAGGCGCCCTAGGGTTCCCTAGGGGAGGGGCGGCGGCCACAGGGGAAACCCTCACTGGTAGAAAAAGGGCCTAGATGGGTTTGGGCGCCCCCACCCCCTAGGAAATTTGCCCCCCAAGCCAGGAGGGGCGGCTGCCCTAGGGGTGGCGCCCCCACCTCTCCTGGTTACATGAGATGGGGTGGGAGGGGCGCTCAGCCCCTTAGTGGGCTAATGTGCGCTCTCCCCTTGGCCCATAAGGCCCCCCAACGCTTCCCGGGGCCTCCGAAACCCCTTTCGGACACGCTGGTCATCACCTGGTACCCCCGGAACAATTCCGGACTCCAATACCCTTCGTCCAATATATCGATCTTCACCTCCGGACCATTCCGGAGATCCTCGTCATGTCCGGGATCTCATCCGGGACTCCGAACAACCTTCGGTAACCACATACTATTTCCCATAACAACTCT
Source organism: Triticum aestivum (assembly GCF_018294505.1). NCBI lineage: Eukaryota > Viridiplantae > Streptophyta > Magnoliopsida > Poales > Poaceae > Triticum > Triticum aestivum. The sequence continues at coordinate 3,623,718 of NC_057794.1, read as the reverse complement.
AGCGTCACCGAACCTTAAGTGTGTAGACCCTACGGGTTCGGGAACCATGCAGACATGACCGAGACAACTCTCCGGCCAATAACCAACAGCGGGATCTGGATACCCATGTTGGCTCCCACATGTTCCATGATGATCTCATCGGATGAACCACGATGTTGAGGATTCAATCAATCCCGTATTCAATTCCCTTTGTCCAGTGGTATTGTACTTGCCCGAGATTCGATCGTCGGTATCCCGATACCTTGTTCAATCTCGTTACCGGCAAGTCTCTTTACTCGTTCTGTAACAAATCATCCCGTGATCAACTCCTTGGTCACATTGTGCACATTATGATGATGTCCTACCGAGTGGGCCCAGAGATACCTCTCCGTTTACACGGAGTGACAAATCCCAGTCTTTGTTCGTGCCAACCCAACAGACACTTTTGGAGATACCTGTAGTGTACCTTTATAGCCACCCAGTTACGCTGTGACATTTGGCACAACCAAAGCACTCCTGCGGTATCCGGGAGTTGCACAATCTCATGGTCTAAGGAAATGATACTTGACATTAGAAAAGCTTTAGCAAACGAACTACACGATCTTGTGCTACGCTTAGGATTGGGTCTTGTCCATCACATCATTCTCCTAATGATGTGATCCCGTTATCAACGACATCCAATGTCCATGGTCAGGAAACCGTAACCATCTATTGATCAACGAGCTAGTCAACTAGAGGCTTACTAGGGACATGGTGTTGTCTATGTATCCACACATGTATCTGAGTTTCCTATCAATACAATTCTAGCATGGATAATAAACGATTATCATGAACAATGAAATATGATATAATAATAACTAATTTATTATTGCCTCTAGGGCATATTTCTAACAGTCTCCCACTTTCACTAGAGTCAATAATCTAGTTCACATCGCCATGTGATTAACACTCACAGGTCACATCGCCATGTGACCATCATCCAAGAGTCTACTAGACTCAATGATCTAGTTCACATCACTATGTGATAAACACTCAAAGAGTTCTGGGTTTGATCATGTTATGCTTGTGAGAGAGGTTGTAGTCAACGGGTCTTGCCATATTCAGATCCCTATGTATTTTGCAGAACTTTATATCGTAGATGCTACTACCATGTTCCACTTGGAGCTATTCCAAATTGTTGCTCCATTATACGTATCCGGTATCTCTACTAAGAGCTATCCGCATAGGTGTTAAGCTTGCATCGACGTAACTCTTTACGTCGAACTCTTTATCACCTCCATAACCGAGAAACATTTCCTTATTCCTCTAAGTGTAATTTTGACTGCTATCTAGTGACCTACTCCTAGATCACCTTTGTATCCTCTTGCCAGACATGTGGCAAGGCACACATCTGGTGCGGTACTCAGCATGGCATACCGTATAGAGCCTATGACAAAAGCATAGGGAACGACCTTCGTCCTTCCTCTTTCTTCTGCCGTGGTCAATCTTTGAGTCTTACTCAACTTCACACCTTACAACTCAGGCAAGAACCCCTTCTTTGACTGATCTATTTTGAACTCCTTCAAAAACATGTCAAGGTGTGCGTTCTTTGAAAGTATCATCACACGTTTTGATCTATCTCTATAGATCTTGATGCCCAGTATGTAAGCAACTTTATCCAGGTCTTCCTTTGAAGAACACTCTTCAAACAACCGTTTATGCTTTCTAGAAATTCTACATTATTTCGGATCAACAATATGTCATCCACATATACTTATCAGAAATGTTGTAGTGCTCCCACTCACTTTCTTGTAAATACAAGTTTCTAGCAAACATTGTATAAACCTAAAAGCTTTGATCACTCCATCAAAACATATATTCCGATTCCGAGATGCTTGCTCTAGTCCATAGAAGGATTGCTAGAGCCAGCATACCTTTTAGCATACAACTTTTCTTATGAAAACTGGTAAGAAAACTTGTTTTGACATCCATCTGTATGATTTCATAATCGAAAAATACAGCTAATGCTAACATGATTCCGACGGACTTAAGCATCGCTACGGGTGAGAAATTCTCATCGTAGTCAACTCCTTGAACTTGTGAAAAGACTCTTTCCCACAAGTCGATCTTCATAGACGGTAACACTACCGCCCACGTCCGTCTTCTTCTTAAAGATCCATTTATCTCAATGGCTTGCCGATCAACGGGCAAGTCCACCAAACTCCATAATTTGTTCTGATATATGGATCCTATCTCGGATTTCATGGTTTCTAACCATTTGTCAGAATACGGGCCCACCATCGCTTCTCCATAGCTCGTAGCTTCATTGTTGCCTAACAACATGATATCCCAGACAGGATTACCGTACCACTCAGGAGTAGTACATATCCTTGTCTACCTACGGGGTTCGATAGCAACTTGATCTGAAGCTTCATGATCACTATCATTAACTTCCTATTCAACAGACGTAGGCGCCATAGAAAACATCTTTCTGTGTTGCATCACTCTCTGGTTGAAGTAAAGGTTCGACAATCTCATCAAGTTCTATCTTCCTCCCACTCAATTCTTTCAAGAGAAACTCCTTCTCGAGAAAGGACCTGTTCTTAGCAACAATTTTTTTCCCTCGGATCAGAGATAGAAGGTATACCCAACTATCACCTTTGGGTATCCTATGAAGATGTGTTTGTCCGTTTTTGGGTTCGAGCTTCTCCGGCTAAAGCCTTAAGCATCGCAGCCCCAAACATTAAGAAACGATAACTTTGGTTTCTTACCAAACCAATTTTCATAAGGCGTCGTATCAACAGACTTATGTGGTGTCCTATCTAAAGTGAATGCAGTTGTCTCTAACGCATAACCTCAAAATGAAAACGGTAGATCGGTAAGAGACATCATAGATCGCACCATATCTCATAAGGTTCGATTACGACGCTTGGACACACCATTACAACTGTGGTGTTCCAGGTGGCTTCAACTGTGAAACAATTCCACAATATCTTAAGTGATTGCCAAACTCATAACTCAGAAATTCTCATCGATCAGATCATAGGAATTTGATCTTCTTGTTATGATGATTCTTAACTTTACTCTGAAATAGCTTGAACTTCTCAAACGTTTCAGACTTGTGCTTCATTAAGTAAATATACCTATGTATACTCAAATCGTCAGTGAAGATGAGAAAATAGCGATATCCACCGCACGCTTCAATTCTCATTGGATCACACGCATCAGCATGTATGATTTCCAATAAGTCACTTGCCCGTTTCATTGTACCTGAAAACAGGGTCTTAGTCATCCTTCCTATGAGGCATGGCTCGCATGTGTCAAGCGATTCAAAATCAAGTGACTCCAAACATCCACCGACATGGAGTTTCTAAATGCATCTTACGCCAATATGACTTAAGTGAAAGTGCCACAAGAAAGTGGTACTATCATTATTAACTCTACATCTTTTGGCGTGAACATGTGTATTACCACGACCGAGATTCAATGAACCATTCACATAGGGTGCATGACCATGAAAGGTATTATTCATGTAAACAGAATAACCATTATTCTCTAACTTAAATGAATAACCGTATTACAATGAACATGATCTGATCATATTCATGCTCAACGTAGACACCTGATAACATTTATCTAGGTTCAATACTAATCCCGAAGGCAGATGGAGCGTGCGATGGTGATCTTATCAACTTTGGAAACACTTCCAACACACATCGTCACCTCGCACTTAGCGAGTCTCCGTTTAGTCCGTAGCTTTTGCTTCAAGTCACCAATAATAGTAACTGAACCGGTATCCAATACCCAGGTGCTACCAGGAGTACTAGTGATTTACACATTAATAACACGTATATACTTTGTTGAAGTTGCCAGCCTTCTTATCTACCATGCATTTGGGGTAATTCCGCTACCAGTGACCGTTCCCCTTACAATAGAAGCACTTAGTCTCGGGTTTGGGTTCAACCTTGGGTTCCTTCACTGGAGCGGCAACTGGTTTGCCATCCATGAAGTTTCCCTTCTAGCCCTTGCCCTTCTTGAAACCAGTAGTCTTGTTAGACCATCAACACTTGATGCTCCTTCTTGATTTCTACCTTTTGCGGTCTTAAGCATCGCGAACAGCTCCGGGATTAACTCCATCCCTTGCATGTCATAGTTCATCACGAAGATCTAGTGGCTTAGTGATAGTGGGTAGAGAACTCTATCAATCACTATCTTATCTGGAAGTTTTAGCTCCCACTTGATTCAAGTGATTGTACCACCCAGACATTCTGAGCACATGCTCACTAGCTGAGCTATTCTCCTCCATCTTGTTGGCAAAAGAACTTGTCAGAGGTCTCATACCTCTCAACACGGGCATGAGCCCGAAATCCCAATTTCATCTCTTGGAACATCTCATATGTTCTATGGCGTTCAAAACGTCATTGGAATCCCGATTCTAAGCCGTAAAGTATGGTGCACTAAACTATCAAGTAGTCATCAGGATGTGTCCGTCAGGTGTTCACAACATCCACACACGACATTGTAGGGGTTTGCACATCGAGCGGTGCATCAAAGACGTAAGCCTTCTGTGTAGCAGTGAGGACACTCCTCGGACTACGGACCTAGTCCGCATCATTGCTTACAATATCTTTCAACTTAATCTTTCTCTAGGAACGTATTGAAACAGGGAGCTACAACGTGAGCTATTTATCTACAACATATTTGCAAAGACTATTTAGACTATGTTCATGATAATTGAGTTCATCTAATCAAATTATTTAATGAACTCCCACTCAGATAGACATCCCTCTAGTCATCTAAGTGAAACATGATCCGAATTGACTAGGCCGTGTCCGATCATCACGTGAGACGGACTAGTCATCAACGGTGAACATCTCATGTTGATCGTATCTTCTATACGACTCATGTTCGACCTTTCGGTCTTCCGTGTTCCGAGGCCATGTCTGTACATGCTAGGCTAGTCAAGTCAACCTAAGTGTATTGCGTGTGTAAATCTGGCTTACACCCATTGTATTCGAACGTTAGAATCTATCACACCCGATCATCACGTGGTGCTTCGAAACGACGAACCTTCGCAACGGTGCACAGTTAGGGGGAACACTTTCTTGAAATTATTGTGAGGGATCATCTTATTTAAGATACCATCATTCTAAGCAAATAAGATGTAAAACATGATAAACATCACATGCAATCAAATAGTGACATGATATGGCCAATATCATTTTGCTCCTTTTGATCTCCATCTTCGGGGCTCCATGATCATCGTTGTCACCGACATGACACCATGATCTCCATCATGATGATCTCTATCATCGTGTCTTCTTGAAGTTGTCTTGTCATCCATTACTTCTACTACTATGGCTAACGCTTTAGCAATAAAGTAAAGTAATTACATGACGTTTATGTTGACACGCAGGTCATAAATAAATTAAGACAACTCCTATGGCTCCTGCCGGTTGTCATAGTCATCGACATGCAAGTCGTGATTCCTATTACAAGAACATGAGCAATCTCATACATCACATATATCATTCATCACATCTTTTTGGCCATATCACATAACAAGGCATATGCTGCAAAAACAAGTTTCTAGCAAGAACGTTTCTTACCTACTCCAAAACCACAACGTGATATGCCAATTTCTATTTACCCTTCATAAGGACCCTTTTCATCGAATCCGATCCGACTAAAGTGGGAGAGACAAACACACGCTAGCCACCTTATGCAACTAGTGCATGTCAGTCGATGGAACCAGTCTCACGTAAGAGTACGTGCAAGGTCGGTCTGGGCCGCTTCATCCCATGATGCCGCCGAATCAAGATAAGACTAGTAACGACAAGTAAATTGACAAAATCGACGCCCACAACTGCTTTGTGTTCTACTCGTGCATAGAAACTACGCATAGACCTAGGTCTGATACCACTGATGGGGAACGTAGCAGAAATTTAAAATTTTCTACGCATCACCAAGATCAATCTATGGAGTAATCTGAAGGAAATATTCCCTAGAGGCAATAATAAAGTTATTATTTATTTCCTTATATCATGAAAAAAGTTTATTATTCATGCTAGAATTGTCTTAACCGGAAACATAATACATGTGTGAATACATAGACAAATAGAGTGTCACTAGTATGCCTCTACTTGACTAGCTCGTTAATCAAAGATGGTTATGTTTCCTAACCATGGACAAAGAGTTGTTATTTGATTAACGGGATCACATGATTAGTTGAATGATCTAATTTACATGACCCATTCCATTAGCTTAGCACCCGATCGTTTAGTATGTTGCTATTGCTTTCTTCATGACTTATACATGTTCCTATGACTATGAGATTATGTAACTCCCGTGTGCCGGAGGAACACTTTGTGTGCAACCAAACGTCACAACGTAACTGGGTGATTATAAAGGTGCTCTACAGGTGTCTCCAAAGGTACATGTTGGGTTGACGTATTTCGAGATTAGGATTTGTCACTCCGATCGTCGGAGAGGTATCTCAGGGCCCTCTCGGTAATGCGCATCACTTAAGCCTTGCAAGCATTGCAACTAATGAGTTAGTTGCGGGATGATGTATTAAGGAACGAGTAAAGAGACTTGCCGGTAACGAGATTGAACTAGGTATTGGATACCGACGATCGAATCTCGAGCAAGTAACATACCGATGACAAAGGGAACAACATATATTCTTATGCGGTCTGACCGATAAAGATCTTCGTAGAATATGTAGGAGCCAATATGGGCATCCAGGTCCCACTATTGGTTATTGACCGGAGACGTGTCTCGGTCATGTCTACATTGTTCTCGAACCCGTAGGGTCCGCACGCTTACGGTTTCAATGACAGTTATATTATGAGGTTATACGTTTTGATGTACCGAAGGTTGTTCGGAGTCCCGGAAGAGATTAGGGACATGACGAGGAGTCTCGAAATGGTCGAGAAATAAAGATTAATATATTGGAAGCCTATGTTTGGATATCGGAAGTGTTCCGGGTGAAATCGGGATTTTACCGGAGTACCGGGAGGTTACCGAAACCCCCCGGGAGCTATATGGGCCTTAGTGGGCCTGAGTGGAAGAAGAGGAGAGGCGGCCAGGGCTGGGCCGCACGCCCCTCCCCCCTAGTCCGAATAGGACAAGGAGAGAGGGGCCAGCGTCCCATCCTTCTCTCTCCCTCTTTTCCACCTCGCGAATCCTATTCCAACTAGGATTGGGGGAGAAGTCCTACTCCCGGAGGGAGTAGGACTCCTCCTGGCGCACCCTATGATGGCCGGCCGGACTCCCCCTCTTGAACCTTTATATATGGAGGCAGGGGCACCCCAGAGACACACAAGTTGGTCCACGTGATCATATTCTTAGCCGTGTGCGGCGCCCCCTTCCACCATAGTCGTCAATAATATTGTAGCGGTGCTTAGGCGAAGCCCTGCGACGGTAGTAAATCAAGATCGTCACCACGCCGTCGTGCTGACGGAACTCTTCCCCGACACTTTACTGGATCAGAGTCCGGGGATCGTCATCGAGCTGAACGTGTGCTAGTACTCGGAGGTGCCGTAGTTTCGGTGCTTGATCGGTCGGGCCGTGGAGACGTACGCCTACATCGACAAAACGCTTCCGTTGTCAATCTACAAGGGTACGTAGATTACACTCTCCCCTCTCATTGCTATGCATCACCATGATCTTGCGTGTGCGTAGGAATTTTTTTGAAATTACTACGTTCCCCAACAGTGGCATCCGAGCCTAGGTTTTATGTGTTGATGTTATATGCACGAGTAGAACACAAGTGAGTTGTGGGCGATATAAGTCATACTGCTTACCTGCATGTCATACTTTGGTTCGGCGGTATTGTTGGACGAAGCGGCCTGGACCGACATTACGCGTACGCTTACGTGAGACCGGTTCTCCCGACGTGCTTTGCACATAGGTGGCTTTCGGGTGACAGTTTCTCCAACTTTAGTTGAACCAAGTGTGGCTACTCCCGGTCCTTGCGAAGGTTAAAACAGAACCAACTTCACAAACTATCGTTGTGGTTTTGATGCGTAGGTAAGATTGTTTCTTGCTTAAGCCCGTAGCAGCCACTTAAAACTTGCAACAACAAAGTAGAGGACGTCTAACTTGTTTTTGCAGGGCATGTTGTGATGTGATATGGTCAAGACATGATGCTAAATTTTATTGTATGAGATGATCATGTTTTGTAACCGAGTTATCGGCAACTGGCAGGAGCCATATGGTTGTCGCTTTATTGTATGCAATGCAATCGCGCTGTAATGCTTTACTTTATTACTAAGCGGTAGTGATAGTCGTGGAAGCATAAGATTGGCGGGACGACAACGATGCTACGATGGAGATCAAGGTGTCGCACCGGTGACGATGGTGATCATGACGGTGCTTTGGAGATGGAGATCACAGGCACAAGATGATGATGGCCATATCATATCACTTATATTGATTGCATGTGATGTTTATCTTTTATGCATCTTATCTTGCTTTGATTGACGGTAGCATTATAAGGTGATCTCTCACTAAAATTATCAAGAAGTGTTCTCCCTGAGTATGCACCGTTGCGAAAGTTCTTCGTGCTGAGACACCACATGGTGATCGGGTGTGATACGCTCTACGTTCAAATACGCCGGGTGCAAAATAGTTGCACACGCAGAATACTCAGGTTATACTTAACGAGCCAAGCATATGCAGATATGGCCTTGGAACACGGAGACCGAAAGGTCGAGCGTGAATCATATAGTAGATATGATCAACATAGTGATGTTCACCAATGAAACTACTCCATCTCACGTCATGATCGGACATGGTTTAGTTGATTTGGATCACGTGATCACTTAGATGATTAGAGGGATGTCTATCTAAGTGGGGGTTCTTTAAGTAATTTGATTAATTGAACTTAAATTTATCATGAACTTAGTACCTGATAGTATCTTGCTTATGTATGTTTGATTGTATATAGATGGCCTGTGCTGTTGTTCCATTGAATTTTAATGCGTTCCTTGAGAAAACAAAGTTGAAAGATGATGGTAGCAATTACACGGACTGGGTCCATAACTTGAGGATTATCCTCATTGCTGCACAGAAGAATTACGTCCTGGAAGCACCGCTGGGTGCCAGGCCTGCTGCTGGAGCAACACCAGATGTTATGAACGTCTGGCAGAGCAAAGCTGATGAATACTCGATAGTTTAGTGTGGCATGCTTTACGACTTAGAATCGGACTTCAACGACGTTTTGAACGTCATGGAGCATATGAGATGTTCCAGGAGTTGAAGTTAATATTTCAAGCAAATGCCCGGATTGAGAGATATGAAGTCTCCAATAAGTTCTATAGCTGCAAGATGGAGGAGAACAGTTCCGTCAGTGAGCATATACTCAAAATTTCTGGGTATAATAATCACTTGATTCAGATGGGAGTTAATCTTCTAGATGATTGCGTCATTGACAGAATTCTCCAATCACTGCCACCAAGCTACAAGAGCTTCGTGATGAACTATAATAGGCAAGGGATGAATAAGACTATTCCCGAGCTCTTCGCAATGCTGAAAGCTGCAGAGGTAGAAATCAAAAAGGAGCATCAAGTGTTGATGGTCAACAAGACCACTAGTTTCAAGAAAAAGGGAAAAGGGAAGAAGAAGGGGAACTTCAAGAAGAACAGCAAGCAAGTTGCTGCTCAAGAGAAGAAACCCAAGTCTGGACCTAAGCCTGAAACTGAGTGCTTCTACTGCAAGCAGACTGGTCACTGGAAGCGGAACTGCCCCAAGTATTTGGCGGATAAGAAGGATGGCAAGGTGAACAAAGGAATATGTGATATACATGTTATTGATGTGTACCTTACTAATGCTCGCAGTAGCACCTGGGTATTTGATACTGGTTCTGTTGCTAATATTTGCAACTCGAAATAGGGACTACGGATTAAGTGGAGATTACCTAAGGATGAGGTGACGATGCGCGTGGGAAACGGTTCCAAAGTCGATGTGATCGCAGTTGGCACGCTACCTCTACCTCTACCCTCAGGATTAGTACTAGACCTAAATAATTGTTATTTGGTGCCAGCGTTCAGCATGAACATTATATCTGGATCTTTTTTAATGTGAGACGGTTATTCATTTAAAGCAGAGAATAATGGTTGTTCTATTTATATGAGTAATATCTTTTATGGCCATGCACCCGTGAAGAGTGGTCTATTCTTATTGAATCTCGATAGTAGTGACACACATATTCATAATGTTGAAGCCAAAAGATGCAGAGTTGATAATGATGGTGCAACTTATTTGTGGCACTACCGTTTAGGTCATATCGGTGTAAAGCGCATGAAGAAACTCCATACTGATGGACTTTTGGAACCACTTGATTATGAATCACTTGGTACTTGCGAACCGTGCCTCATGGGCAAGATGACTAAAACACCGTTCTTCGGTACTATGGAGAGAGCAACAGATTTGTTGGAAATCATACATACAGATGTATGTGGTCCGATGAATATTGAGGCTCGTGGCGGATATCGTTATTTTCTCACCTTCACAGATGACTTAAGCAGATATGGGTATATCTACTTAATGAAACATAAGTCTGAAACATTTGAAAAATTCAAAGAATTTCAGAGTGAAGTTGAAAACCATCATAACAAGAAAATAAAGTTTCTATCATCTGATCGTGGAGGAGAATATTTGAGTTACGAGTTTGGTGTACATTTGAAACAATGCGGAATAGTTTCGCAACTCATGCCACCCGGAACACCATAGCGTAATGGTGTGTCCGAACGTCGTGATCGTACTTTACTAGATATGGTGCGATCTATGATGTCTCTTACTGATTTACCGCTATCGTTTTGGGGTTATGCTTTAGAGACGGCCGCATTCACGTTAAATAGGACACTATCAAAATCCATTGAGACGACGCCTTATGAACTATGGTTTGGCAAGAAACCAAAGTTGTCGTTTCTGAAAGTTTAGGGCTGCGATGCTTATGTGAAAAAGCTTCAACCTGATAAGCTCGAACCCAAATCGGAGAAATGCGTCTTCATAGGATATCCAAAGGAAACTATTGGATACACCTTCTATCACAGATCCGAAGGCAAGACTTTTGTTGCTAAGTTCGGAAACTTTCTGGAGAAGGAGTTTCTCTCGAAAGATGTGAGTGGGAGGAAAGTAGAACTTGACGAGGTAACTGTACCTGCTCCCTTATTGGAAAGTAGTACATCACAGAAACATGTTTCTGCGACACCTACACCAATTAGTGAGGAAGCTAATGATAATGATCATGAAACTTCAGGACAAGATACTACTGAACCTCGTAGATAAACCAGAGTGAGATCCACGCCAGAGTGGTACGGTAATCCTGTTCTGGAAGTCATGCTGCTAGATCATGATGAACCTACGAACTATGAAGAAGCGACCGTGAGCCCAGATTCCGCAAAATGGCTTGAAGCCATGAAATCTGAGATGGGATCCATGTATGAGAACAAAGTATGGACTTTGGTTGACTTGCCCGATGATCGACAAGAAATTGAGAATAAATGGATCTTCAAGAAGAAGACTGACGCTGACGGTAATATTATTGTCTACAAAGCTCAACTTGTCGCAAAAGGGTTTTGGCAAGTTCAAGGGGTTGACTACGATGAGACCTTCTCACCCGTAGCAATGCTTAAATCTGTCCGAATCATGTTAGCAATTGCCGCATTTTATGATTATGAAATTTGGCAGATGGATGTCAAACTGCATTCCTGAATGGATTTCTAGAAGAAGAGTTCTATATGATGCAACCGGAAGGTTTAGTCGATCCAAAGGGAGCTAATAAAGTGTGCAAGCTCCAGTGATCCATTTATGGACTGGTGCAAGCCTATCAGAGTTGGAATAAACGCTTTGATAGTGTGATCAAAGCATTTGGTTTTAGACAGACTTTCAGAGAATCCTGTATTTACAAGAAAGTGAGTGGGAGCTCTGTAGCATTTCTGATATTATATGTGGATGACATATTATTGATTGGAAATAATATAGAATTTCTGGATAGCATAAAGGGATACTTGAATAAGAGTTTTTCAATGAAAGACCTCAGTGAAGCTGCTTACATATTAGGCATAAAGATCTATAGAGATAGATCAAGACGCTTAATTGGACTTTCACAAAGCACATACCTTGACAAAATTTTGAAGAATTTCAAAATGGAACAAGCAAAGAAAGGGTTCTTGCCTGTGTTACAAGGTGTGAAGTTGAGTCAGACTCAATGCCCGACCACTGCAGAAGATAGAGAGAAAATGAAAGATGTTCCCTATGCTTCAGCCATAGGCTCTATCATGTATGCAATGCTGTGTACCATACATGATGTGTGCCTTGCTATAAGTTTAGCAGGGAGGTACCAAAGTAATCCAGGAGTGGATCACTGGACAGCGGTCAAGAACATCCTGAAGTACCTAAAAAGGACTAAGGATATGTTTCTCGTATATGGAGGTGACAAAGAGCTCATCGTAAACGGTTACGTTGATGCAAGCTTTGGCACTGATCCGGACGATTCTAAATCGAAAACCGGATACGTGTTTACATTAAACGGTGGAGCTGTCAGTTGGTGCAGTTCTAAACAAAGCGTTGTGGTGGGATCTACATGTGAAGCGGAGTACATAGCTGCTTCGGAAGCAGCAAACGAAGGAGTCTGGATGAAGGAGTTCATATCCGATCTAGGTGTCATACCTAGTGCATCGGGTCCAATGAAAATCTTTTGTGACAATACTGGTGCAATTGTCTTGGCAAAGGAATCCAGGTTTCACAAAAGAACCAAGCACATCAAAAGACGCTTCAATTCCGTCCGGGATCTGGTCCTGGTGGGAGACATAGAGATTTGCAAGATACATACAGATCTGAATGTAGCAGACCCGTTGACTAAGCCTCTTCCACGGGCAAAACATGATCAGCACCAAAGTTCCATGGGTGTTAGAATCATTACTGTGTAATCTAGATTATTGACTCTAGTGCAAGTGGGAGACTGAAGGAAATATGCCCTAGAGGCAATAATAAAGTTATTATTTATTTCCTTATATCATGATAAAAGTTTGTTATTCATGCTAGAATTGTATTAACCAGAAACATAATACATGTGTGAATACATAGACAAACAGAGTGTCACTAGTATGCCTCTACTTGACTAGCTCGTTAATCAAAGATGGTTATGTTTCCTAACCATGGACAAAGAGTTGCTATTTGATTAACGGGATCACATGATTAGTTGAATGATCTGATTGACATGACCCATTCCATTAGCTTAGCACACTAGTAGAAAACCGGGCAATAGCACCGGTTCGTAAGGCCCTTTAGTGCCGGTTTAGGAACCGGCACTATTATTTCGGCACTAAAGGCCCCCCCCCTTTAGTACTGGTTCATCACGAACCGGTGCTAAAGGGGTACCACGTGGCACGAGCCAGCTCCGGGCGCCGGGAGCCCTTTAGTACCGGTTGGTAAAACCAACCGGTACTAAATGGTTTGGGGGGTTTTTGGTTTTATGATTTTTTTTCATTTAATTTTGTGTTTTCCATTTTAATTCTTTTTCGTTTGCTGATAGTTTACGGTACTACACATTGTACATGTTATGCATATATATATATATGTGTATATATATATATATATATATATATATATATATATATATAGAATTTCTAGTAGAACCAATCATATATATATCATCAATCATGTCTCACAAACCACCATATTAATTCACACATACACACATGTATAGCTATATACAATTTCTCCTACATATGCATATGTTGCCTTCGGAGCCAGTGGCATTAGCCTGATTGGTGCCTTCGGAGCATGATGACAATTGGAAGTGGTTCATGACTTGGTCGATGGGGGCGGTAGCGGGTAATAGTATTCTCCCTTCGGATTTATGACCTAGTCGAGCAAAAATCCCGCTATTTCCTCTTGAAGTGCTTGTACGCGCTCCGTTGGTAGGAGCTTGTCCCGCACCTCATTGAACTGTTAAGAAGGAGATCAATATGCATGTGTATTAGTTGTGTGACCAGATATCGATAATGGTGTAAAAATTGTGAATAGTGTTCTGACAAGCATACCCATTCCTGTCTTTGAGATCTGCTCCTTTCGGACGCCATCATGCGAATGTTCTCGCAAACACAGTATGCACACAGATCAGTCCCCTGCGCCTGCTTCAGGGCCTTTATTACGAGAATGGAATTTAATTTGATCAGATAATAATTAATCAAGCATGATAATTAAAGAGATGGAAGCTAGCTAGCTAGCTAGTACTACTTAATTACTTACCTTGGATCGAAACCATTTCAGCTGTGGTTTCCATTCGCCTTCCGTGACGCTGATGAACCTTGCCCAAGCCCTACCCGCCGACAAAGAAAATGAATAAAGGGGCTATTAAATAGTTCATATCATGAAATGACGAACTAAATAGGACGAGATATGTAGTTATAAATAATGATTGAAATTACCTGTTGACTATCCCATACAAGATGTTGTAGTCACCTTTTGCTGTGAGTAGCGAGTCCAGTATTTTAACTGTTCCGGCGTCAACTTTAATGATACACAAGATCCAGTGAAATCTACATGCACACACGTTTGCATGTCTTAATTAAGCGGGCATATGTAAGCAAAAACATGTAGCTAGCTAGTAGGCAAAAACAGAGAATTTGTAGTACAAGAAAGTGTGACTCACTCAAAGTTGTAAGGAAGTAGTATATCTTCATTGTATTTGAGGTGCTTCAAGATCGATTCGTTAATATATCTTCAACTCATTTAAAACATGCGATGATCACCAGATTCCTGCTTATATAAATATATATACCTCGCCGGCGTTTGTTGTTTCAGGATCAACATGTTCTTCGTCGTAGTTCATGACTTCATCTTCTCGGTCGTCGCGATCGAATATCATATCACCCTCTCCGGTGTTGTTTAGAAATTCGGAGCCGTCAAAATCTTCTTCATTCTGATCATCATCTGGCCCGCATATGATATCGAACATGGTCTGTTCTCTCTCTCTGTCGGTATTGTCCGCCAAAGCTTTTATTTAACTATGCCAAAAGAAATATAAAACAATTTAGTATAATCTCGAATAATAGATATAATCTCGAATACATCGTCTCGAATAATAGATATAATCTCGAATACATCGTCTCGAATAATAGATATAATCATGTCGAATATTATATATCGAATACATCACTAGCTAGCTAGCTAGCTAATAAAGATCGAATACTACAGAGTAATCTAGGCCACTCGCGGTTCCTGAGGTGCGGGCGGTGGACACCCAAAGAGAAGGAACCATCACTGGATTATAGCTCGGGTGATCTCCCCCAAAACCTGCCAGGTATTGGAGAACCTGACGTCCATAGCAGCCATGTAGCGATGGACGTGCTCGTCCTCCTCCCTGACACGGCGACGTACCACCTCCGGCGGGGCCGGCTCCCTCCGCACCGAAAGTGGCCCACGCGAATGCCACCAAAGAAGATGAGGGTCGACGACGGGACCGGGGGCCGGGTTCCTCACCAAGCGTCGCGCCCCTGAAGGTAGCACCTCCCAGTGCCAGCCCGGCGGAGCCCAGTCATGGACATGGGTCCTCTGAAGCAGGACGTCGTCGTGGACGTGTCGACGGCGAGGATGCAGGCCGGGCATCGTCGACAACAAAATACTATATGCCGCAAAAGTAAAGTAAAATTTTTTAAATGATGGATTGTGATGATTTCATATATGCAAATTCTAAATTTTATAACTAAAAATATGAGAAACTAAAAAAACATCGATCATCGTCTAACAATTTGAAATTAATCTAATTCATCTAGCTAGCTAAAACTAACATTTCCAAAATTTCTAACATTTCTATATAACTAACATTTCTATAACATTTGACATTATATATATTATAACTAACATTTCTACATACTATTTGCCATTAATCTAATCTAATTAATTAATTCATCTAAAACTTTTTATGAAAAACAGAAAAACAGAAAAAACTAAAAGCTAAAAACAGAAAAATTGTGTGTGTGTGCGCGTCTAGTGTGTGTGTAGTGTGTGTGTGTGTGTGTGCATGTAGTGTGTGTGTGTGCGCGCGCGCGTGTGGGTGCGCTACGGTCGGCGCCGGCGCCGGCGCCGGTGTGCGCTACGATCGATTGGAGGGAGGAGAGGGGCCGGGGGAGGGGCTCACAGCGACGGCGAGGCGAGGTCGAGGCGACGGCGACGGCGACGGCGAAGCAAGGGGATCGGCGACCGGGACGGCGACGGGGCGGCGACGGGGACGGCGACGAGGACGAGGGCGGCGACGGCGACGGGGACGAGGGCGCGACGGGGACGGCGTATGACGGGTGCGGCGTCGATCGGGAAGAAACAGAGTGGGAGAATGAAAGTTTTCGAAGTGTTGTATATATAGAAGGCACCTTTAGTACCGGTTGGAGCCACCAACCGGTACTAAAGGTCTGTTTTGGCTAGCCCAAGCGGCGGGAAGCGACCCCCTTTATTACCGGTTGGTGGCTCCAACCGGTACTAAAGGCCCCCCCCCCCTTAGTACCGGTTGATGCCACGAACCGGTACTAAAGGGGGGTGCGCTGCCAGGCGAGGGGCGCAGAAGTTTAGTCCCACCTCGCTAGCCGAAGGGCGCTTACACCTGCTTATAAGCCCCGCCGCCGCTACTTTCTCGAGCTCTTCTCTAAAGCAGGCCTTCTGGGCCTACCTCTGCTACTCTGCCCTGTGGGGCCTATTGGGCTTGCGGGCCTGCATCCTGGCCCAATAACAGGTTGGGTTTCTAGTCGTATGCAGGCCGCTGTGGCCCGGTAGGTGGGCTTTTTTCATTTAGTTTTTTCTTTTCTGCTTTTTTTATTTTGTTTTACTTATTTTTAGTTGTTTTTTGCTGTATTTAGAGTTTCTTTGTGAATATTTTTGATAGTTTTTAGAAACTTTCAGTTAGTGCCGGTAGTTTTTAAATTTCAATAGTCTAAGTTTTGAATTATTTGAAATTTGTGTGAATCACTAGTTTGTGAATAACTTAACTTTAAAAATACATTTTCCAGTGATTCTTTTTTCTTATGTTTAATATTAGTGTGTTTTATCATTATATTCAATTTGGTAAAGCTTAAGTTATTTAAAAAATGAAATGACTTTGTAACGGATGAGTTTTTGTCCGAAACCCTGATACTTCAAAACAGATTGTCCATTTTGTACACGAAGTGCATTCAGTTTTTGCGGTAACCCTCTCTACTTTTTTGCACATGCTATGTGGGTAAAATTATGATGCCATGCCAACTTTCATCCTTTTCTGAGTTCATTTGAAATGCTTTTCAACTTCAGGGTCAGTTAGCTGAAAAAATCAGTAAATGCATGAAAGAATTTGCTTGCGTCCCAGATCACATCCCAGATCTTTGGGTGTGAAGCTTTTTCTTCGCGTGTGTCCCTTTGCGTCGTAGCCATGGAAAATCTTCATCATTTAACGGGATTCTCGGGTCAATATTCACTGTGAATGGAGCAATTTCATCAAACTTTTCATAATCTTCTGACTTGTCTGTCTTGTCATCCACTCCCACGATGTTTCTCTTCCCAAAAAGAACTATGTGCCGCTTTGGCTCATCGTACGATGCATTCGCTTCCTTATCTGTTCTTTTTCTTGGCTTGGTAGACATGTCCTTCACATAGAAAACCTGTGCCACATCATTGGCTAGGACGAATGGTTCGTTTGCATACGCAAGATTGTTGAGGTCCACTGTTGTCATTCCGTACTGCGGGTCTTCCGTTACCCCGCCTCGTGTCATATTGACCCATTTGCACCGAAACAAAGGGACCTTCAAACCACGTCGATAGTCAAGTTCCCATATGTCATGTATATAACCATAATATGTTTCCTTTCCCTTTGAAAGTCATTATATTCGAAGATGGTAACTGGGACAACAAGTACAGGTCATCTTCAATAGAGGTGTCATGCATGGTACGTGCTTGCAACCAGCTGGCGAAACTCCTGGTTTGTTCACGTGTAATCCAGTCATCAGACCGCTCCGGGTGTTTGGAGCGTAGCAAATTCTTGTGTTCATCCATATACGGAGCCACCAAGGCGGAATTCTATAGAACTGTGTAGTGTGCTTCAGTGAGAGAATGTCCGTCCATACATCTTATTTGTTCCCCTCCTAGCGTGCCTTTTCCATCCAGTCTGCCCTTATGCCGCGATTCAGGAACACCAATCGGCTTAAGGTCAGGAATAAAGTCAATACAAAACTCAATGACCTCCTCATTTGGACGGCCCTTGGAGATGCTTCCTTCTGGCCTAGCACGGCTATGAACATATTTCTTTAAGACTCCCATGAACCTCTCAAAGGGGAACATATTGTGTAGAAATACAGGACCCAAAACTTTAATCTCTTCGCATAGGTGAACTAGGACGTGCGTCATGATGTTGAAGAAGGATGGTGGGAACACCAACTCGAAACTGACAGGACATTGCAACAAATCATTCTGTAACCTTGGTATGATTTCTGGATCGATTACCTTCTGAGAGATTGCATTGAGAAATGCACATAGCTTCACAATGGCTAATCGAACGTTTTCCGGTAGAAGCCCCCTCAATGCAACCGGAAGCAGTTGCGTCATAATCACGTGGCAGTCATGAGACTTTAGGTTCTGGAACTTTTTCTCTGCCATGTTTATTATTCCCTTTATATTCGACGAGAAGCCAGACGGTACCTTAATACTGAGCAGGCATTCAAAGAAGATTTCCTTCTCTTCTTTGGTAAGAGCGTAGCTTGCATGACCCTGATGTATGCCGTCTTTTCCGTGCATACGTTGCTGGTCCTCCCGTGCCTCAGGTGTATCTTTTGTCTTCCCATACACGCCCAAGAAGCCAAGCAGGGTCACACAAAGATTCTTCGTCACGTGCATCACATCGATTGCGGAGCGGACCTCGAGGTCTTTCCAATAGGGCAGGTCCCAAAATATAGATTTCTTCTTCCACATGGGTGAGCGTCCGTCAGCGTCATTCGGAACAGGTTGTCCACCAGGACCCTTTCCAAAGACCACCTTCAAATCCTTGACCATATCATGTACATCAGCACCAGTACGGTGGCGAGGCTTCGTCCGGTGATCCGCCTCACCTTTAAAATGGTTGCCTTTCTTTCTTACGGGATGCCTGCTCGGAAGAAATCGACGATGTCCCAGGTACACATTCTTATTAGCCAAATATATACTGTCGGTATCGTCCAAACAGTGCGTGCATGCGCGGTATCCCTTGTTTGTCTGTCCTGAAAGGTTACTGAGAGCAGGCCAATCATTGATGGTCACGAACAGCAATGCCTTTAGGTCAAATTCTTCCCCCATGTGCTCATCCCACGCACGTACACCTATTCCATTCCACAGTTGTAAGAGTTCTTCAACTAATGGCCTTAGGTACACATCAATGTCGTTGCCGGGTTGCTTAGGGCCTTGGATGAGCACTGGCATCATAATGAACTTCCGCTTCATGCACAACCAAGGAGGAAGGTTATACAAAGATAGAGTCACAGGCCAGGTGCTATGGTTGCTGCTCTTCTCCCCAAAAGGATTAATGCCATCTGCGCTTAGACCAATCCATACGCTCCTTGCGTCATCTGCAAACTCCTTCCCGTACTTTCTTTCGATTTTTCTCCACTGCGACCCGTCAGCGGGTACTCTCAACTTTCCGTCTTTCTTACGGTCTTCTCTGTGCCATCGCATCGCCTTGGCATGCTCTTTGTTTTGGAACAAACGTTTCAACCGTGATATTATAGGAGCATACCACATCACCTTGGCAGGAATCTTCTTCCTGGGGCGCCGGCCCTCGACATCACCAGGGTCATCGCGGCAGATCTTATAGCGCAATGCACCACATACCGGGCAAGCGTTCAAATCCTCGTACTCACCGCGGTAGAGGATGCAATCATTAGGGCATGCATATATCTTCTGCACCTCTAACCCTAGAGGGCAGATAGCCTTCTTTGCTTCGTATGTACTCTCGGGCAATTCGTTATCCTTTGGAAGCATATCCTTTATCATTACCAGCAACTTTCCAAATCCCTTGTCAGATACACCATTCTCTGCCTTCCATTGCAGCAAATCAAGTGTGGTGCCCAGCTTTTTCTTGTCACCTACGCAATTCGGGTACAACAACTTTTTGTGATCGTCTAACATGCGCTGCAACTTCTTCTTCTCCAAATCACTTGCCGCAGTTTCTCTTTGCATCGGCAATGGCCCGACCTAGATCATCAACGGGCTCATCTGATGCCTCTTCTTCAGCTTCTTCCCGCATTGCCGGCTCAGCTTCTTCCCGCATTACCGGCTCAGCTTCTTCCCCCATTGTTGTATCATCGTATTCAGGGAACCCATGGCCAGGATAGCTGTCGTCGTCCTCTTCTTCTTCATTGTCTTCCATCATAACCCCTCTTTCTCCGTGCTTGGTCCAAACATTATAATGGGGCATGAAACCGGACTTAAACAGGTGGACGTGAATGGTTCTTGACGTAGAGTAATTGTGACCATTCTTACAGCGAGCACATGGACAAGGCATAAAACCATCCGCCCGCTTGTTTGCCTCAGCCGCAAGCAGAAAAGTATGCACGCCCTCAACGAACTGGGGAGAGCATCGGTCATCGTACATCCATTGCCGGCTCATCTTCATTACACAACACCGAATAGACCAAATTAATACAAGTTCATACAATTAATACAAGTTCATACATAAAGTTCATACAACACTTAAATCCAACAAACAAATAACTCTCTAGCTAAAGCATTTAAATGCAACAACAAATATGATCAAGATCGCAACTAAGGTAACAATGGATCCAACAGCATAATGATACCAAGCCTCACTATCGATGGCATATTTTCTAATCTTTCTAATCTTCAAGCGCATTTTCTCCATCTTGATCTTGTGATCATCGACGACATCGGCAACATGCAACTCCAATTCCATCTTCTCCCCCTCAATTCTTTTCAATTTTTCTTTCAAGTACTCGTTTTCTCTTTCAACTAGATTTAACCTCTCGGTAATAGGGTCGGTTGGAATTTCCGGTTCACATACCTCCTAGAAAAAAATTCTATGTCAACTTGATGGGCATAATTTGTCATAAACACGAAATGCAACTAGTTTTAAAAGAGAATATACATACCACATCCGAATCATAACAAGGACTAGGGCCGACGGGGACGGATATCAAAACCATGGCACTATATGTATAACAAACAACGTACGGGTAAGATAATTATACGAGTAACTATATATCCAAATCACACAAACATCAATTTTTATATAAAATTTCATGAACAAGAGGCTCACCACAAGGTGGTGCCGGCAACGGGACGGTGCGGGCGATCGGCGGTGGCTACGATGGAGATTTAGAAGGCACTAAGTAAACCACACCTACATATGCAAACTAAGTGTTATTTTTGACCTCAAATTGCATATAAATCAAATACTAGCACATATATATATCCTCCCAAATTACTAAACTCACAAATTAATCACTATATAAACCAATGCAAGAGCTATTCTAGCAATGAGAGATGAAAGGACAAAGTTGCTAACCTTTGTGATCATTTGAATGGATGAGGGCCTTCAAATCTTGACAAATTTTGGGCAAATTTTGTGATGAACTCGAGAGGAAGAAGGGAAGAACAGAGGAGAGGGAGAGGGGAAAGGGGGAAGAACAGAGTGCTGGTGGACGAAGGGTCTATGTAGGACGACCTTTAGTACCGGTTCGTGCCAAGAACCGGTACTAAAGGGCCTGGAGGGGCCCCATTCTGACAACATCCTGCCACCACTCTCATTAGTACCGGTTCGTGGCACGAACCGGTGCTAAAGGTTCGCCACGAACCGGTACTAATGAAAGCAGCCCGGCTAGCCATTGGAACCGGCACTAATGTATACATTAGTGCCGGCTCAAATACAAACCGGCACTAATGTGCTTCACGTTTTACCCTTTTTCTACTAGTGGCACCCGATCGTTTAGTATGTTGCAATTGCTTTCTTCATGACTTATACATGTTCCTATGACTATGAGATTATGTAACTCCCGTGTGCCGGAGGAACACTTTGTGTGCAACCAAACGTCACAAGGTAACTGGGTGATTATAAAGGTGCTCTACAGGTGTCTCCAAAGGTACATGTTGGGTTGACGTATTTCGAGATTAGGATTTGTCACTCCGATCGTCGGAGAGGTATCTCAGGGCCCTCTCGGTAATGCACATCACTTAAGCCTTGCAAGCATTGCAACTAATGAGTTAGTTGCGGGATGATGTATTACGGAACGAGTAAAGAGACTTGCCGGTAATGAGATTGAACTAGGTATCGAATCTCGGGCAAGTAACATACCGATGACAAAGGGAACAACATATATTGTTATGCGGTATGACCGATAAAGATCTTCGTAGAATATGTAGGAGCCAATATGGGCATCCAGGTCCCGCTATTGGTTATTGACCGGAGATGTCTCTCGGTCATGTCTACATTGTCTCTCGGTTATTGACCGTAGGGTCCGCACGCTTAAGGTTTCGATGACAGTTATATTATGAGTTTATACGTTTTGATGTACCGAAGGTTGTTTGGAGTCCCGGATGAGATCACGGACATGACGAGGAGTCTCGAAATGGTCGAGACATAATGATTGATATATTGGAAGCCTATGTTTGGATATCGGAAGTGTTCCGGGTGAAATCGGGATTTTACCGGAGTACCGGGAGGTTACCGGAACCCCCCGGGAGCTATATGGGCCTTAGTGGGCCTTAGTGGAAGAAGAGGAGAGGCGTCCAGGGCTGGGCCGCGCGCCCCTCGCCCCTAGTCCGAATAGGACAAGGAGAGAGGGGCCGACGCCCCCCTCCTTCAATCTCCCTCTTTTCCACCTCGCGAATCCTATTCCAACTAGGATTGGGGGAGAAGTCCTACTCCCGGAGGGAGTAGGACTCCTCCTAGCGTGCCCTATGATGGCCGGCCGGCCTCCCCCTCTTGAACCTTTATATAGGGAGGCAGGGGCACCCCAGAGACACACAAGTTGATCCACGTGATCATATTCTTAGCCGTGTGCGGCGCCCCCTTCCACCATAGTCCTCGATAATATTGTAGCGGTGCTTAGGCGAAGCCCTGCGACGGTAGTACATCAAGATCGTCACCACGCCATCGTGCTGACGGAACTCTTCCCCGACACTTTGCTGGACGGAGTCCGGGGATCATCATCGAGCTGAACGTGTGCTAGAACTCGGAGGTGCCGTAGTTTCGGTGCTTGATTGGTCGAGCCGTGGAGACGTACGACTACATCAACCAAACGCTTCCGTTGTCAATCTACAAGGGTACGTAGATTACACTCTCCCCTCTCGTTGCTATGCATCACCATGATCTTGCGTGTGCGTAGGGAACTTTTTGAAATTACTACGTTCCGCAACATAATCTAGCAACGAGGGAAGGATAGTGCATCTACATACCCTTGTAGATCGCTAAGCAAAAGCGTTCAAGTTAACGGGGTTGATGGAGTCGTACTTGTCGTGATCCAAATCACCGATGATCCTAGCGCCGAACGGATGGCACCTCCGCGTTCAACACACGTACGGTTGGGAGACGTCTCCTCCTTCTTGATCCAGCAAGGTGAGAGGAGAAGTTGAGGGAAAACTCCGACAGCACGACGGCATGGTGGTGATGGAGCTCGTGGTTCTCCGGCAGGGCTTCACCAAGCACTACGGAAGGAGGATGAGGTGTTGGAGGAGGAAGAGGGCTGCGCCAGGGGAAGGGTGCGGCTGCCCTCTATCTCCCTCACTATATATAGGGGGAAGGGAGGAGGGGAAGGCGCCCTAGGGTTCCCTAGGGGAGGGGCGGCGGCCACAGGGGAAACCCTAGATGGGTTTGGGCGCCCCCACCCCCTAGGAAACTTGCCCCCCAAGCCAGGAGGGGCGGCTGCCCTAGGGGTAGCGCCC
Organism: Triticum aestivum; assembly: GCF_018294505.1. Lineage (NCBI taxonomy): Eukaryota > Viridiplantae > Streptophyta > Magnoliopsida > Poales > Poaceae > Triticum > Triticum aestivum. The sequence continues at coordinate 3,599,862 of NC_057794.1, read as the reverse complement.
CCACCTCTCTTGGTTACGTGAGATGGGGTGGGAGGGGTGCTCAGCCCCTTAGTGTGCTGATGTGCCCTCTCCCCTTGGCCCATAAGGCCCCCCAACGCTTGCCGGGGCCTCCGAAACCCCTTTCGAACACGCTGGTCATCACCTGGTACCCCCGGAACAATTCCGGACTCCAATACCCTTCGTCCAATATATCGATGATGATCTCATCGGATGAACCACGATGTTGAGGATTCAATCAATCTCGTATTCAATTCCCTTTGTCCAGTGGTATTGTACTTGCCCGAGATTCGATCGTCGGTATCCCGATACCTTGTTCAATCTCGTTACCGGCAAGTCTCTTTACTCGTTCCGTAACACATCATCCCGTGATCAACTCCTTGGTCACATTGTGCACATTATGATGATGTCCTACCAAGTGGGCCCAGAGATACCTCTCCGTTTACATGGAGTGACAAATCCCAGTCTCGATTCGTGCCAACCAAACAGACACTTTCGGAGATACCTGTAGTGTACCTTTATAGCCACCCAGTTACGTTGTGACGTTTGGCACACCCAAAGCACTCCTACGGTATCTGGGAGTTGCACAATCTCATGGTCTAAAGAAATGATACTTGACATTAGAAAAGCTTTAGCAAACGAACTACACGATCTTGTGCTACGCTTAGGATTGGGTCTTGTCCATCACATCATTCTCCTAATGATGTGATCCCGTTATCAACGACATCCAATGTCCATGGTCACGAAACCGTAACCATCTATTGATCAACGAGCTAGTCAACTAGAGGCTTACTAGGGACATGGTGTTGTCTATGTATCCACACATGTATCTGAGTTTCCTATCAATACAATTCTAGCATGGATAATAAACGATTATCATGAACAATGAAATATGATATAATAATAACTAATTTATTATTGCCTCTAGGGCATATTTCTAACAGATTTAATCCTCCCCCAAGCTTCAGCGATGCTTTCTACTTCGCGAGGCCAAAAATTATATATATAATTGCGATCACGATGAACAAGATGCATATGATAATACTTTTGATGAAATTCCAATTTCAATCTTCTATAGTTCCATGATCTCGTATCATCACATAGCCTATACCATGTCAATGCGTCTCCCTTCAAAGATAAAGGGAAGACCTTCCTCTTAGAAACATCATCGGGTATACCTGCAAGCTTAAATAATCCACAAACTTCATCCACATATATTAAGTGCTCATCAGGATGCTTTGTTCCATCTCCTGTAAAAGGATTAGCTAGTAGTTTTTCTATCATACCCGAAGGAAATTCAAAAGGAGTTTCATTTTCAATAGGTTCAGTAGGTTGAGGAGCAACTCTTTGCTTTAGTGGACGGGGTGAAGATACCCCGAAGAAGCCCCTCAGAGGATTACTTTCCATAGTAACAAGTGACAGTAAATTTCAGCACAGTATATAAATTTTTCCTTACCCAATTCCACCTACCAAAGGAGCTTCACTCCCCGGCAACGGCGCTAGAAAAGAGTCTTGATGACCCACAAGTATATGGGATCTATCGTAGTCCTTTCGATAAGTAAGAGTGTCGAACCCAACGAGGAGCAGAAGGAAATGACAAGCGGTTTTCAGCAAGGTATCTATATTTTTTGATTGCTCCATGCTATATTATCTACTATTTTGGACATTAATGAGCTTTATTATTCAGTTTTATATTATTTTTTGGACTAACCTATTAACCGGAGGTATAGCCCATAATTGCTGTTTTTTGCCTATTTCAGAGTTTGGAAGAAACAGAATATCAAACGGAGTCCAAACGGAATGAAACCTTCGGGAACGTGATTTTCTCACCGGACATGATCCAGGAGACTTGGACCCTATGTCAAGAAACGAAAGAGGAAGCCACGAGGTAGGGGGGCGCGTCCTCTCCCCCAGGCGCGCCCTCCACCCCCGTGGGCCCCCTGTTGCTCCACCGACGTACTTCTTCCTCCTATATATACCTACGTACCACCAAACAATCAGATACGGAGCCAAAAACCTAATTCCACCGCCGCAACCTTCTGTACCCACGAGATCCCATCTTGGGGCCTGTTCCGGAGCTCCGCCGGAGAGGGCGTCCATCACAGAGGGCTTCTACATCAACACCATAGCCTCTCCGATGAAGTGTGAGTAGTTTACTTCAGACCTTCGGGTCCATAGTTAGTAGCTAGATGGCTTCTTCTCTCTTTTTTGATCTCAATACAATGTTCTCCCCCTCTCTCGTGGAGATCTATTTGATGTAATCTTCTTTTTGCGGTGTGTTTGTTGAGAACGATGAATTGTGGGTTTATGATCAAGATTATCTATGAACAATATTTGAATCTTCTCTGAATTCTTTCATGTATGATTGGTTATCTTTGCAAGTCTCTTCGAATTATCAGTTTGGTTTGGCCTACTAGATTGGTTTTTCTTGCAATGGGAGAAGTGCTTAGCTTTCGGTTCAATCTTGCGGTGTCCTTTCCTAGTGACAGTAGGGGCAGCAAGGCACGTATTGTATTGTTGCCATCGAGGATAACAAGATGGGGTTTTTATCATATTGCATGAATTTATCCCTCTACATCATGTCATCTTGCATAAGGCGTTACTCTGTTTTCATGAACTTAATACTCTAGATGCATGCTGGATAGCGGTCGATGAGTGGAGTAATAGTAGTAGATGCAGGCAGGAGTTGGTTTACTTGTCTCAGACGTGATGCCTATATACATGATCATACCTAGATATTCTCATAACTATGCTCAATACTCTCAATTGCTCAACAGTAATTCGTTCACCCACCGTAAAATACTTATGCTCTTGAGAGAAGCCACTAGTGAATTCTATGGCCCCCGGGTCTATCTTCATCATATTAATCTTCCAATACTTAGTTATTTCCTTTGCTTTTTATTTTGCTTATTTTTACTTTGCATCTTTATCACAAAAATACCAAAAATATTATCCTATCATATCTCACTCTCGTAAGTGACCGTGAAGGGATTGACAACCCCTTATCGCATTGGTTGCGAGGAGTTATTTGTTTTGTGTAGGTGCGAGGGACTCGCGCGTAGCCTCCTACTGGATTGACACCTTGGTTCTGAAAAACTGAGGGAAATACTTACGCTACTGTGCTGCATCACCTTTCCTCTTCAAGGAAATCCAACGCAGTGCTCAAGAGGTAGCAAGAATAATTTCTGGCGCCGTTGCCGGGGAGTCTACGCAAAAGTCAACATACCAAGTACCCATCACAATCCCTTAGGTCCCGCATTACATTATTTGCCATTTGCCTCTCGTTTTCCTCTCCCCCACTTCACCCTTGCCATTTTATTCGCCCTTTTTCCGTTCGCCTTGATGTCTTTCTTGGCTCGTTTTCTCGCTTGGTTGAAATAGTGGAGTATTTATTCCTAAACAGAGAAGCTAATATCTATGGATCCTCATCCTCTTTCCAATCTTTTTAAGAGATCCAATTATGATGAACCAATTCCTAGTGATTTGGATGCACTAGATTATCTTTATAAGCTTTTGCCTGAAATCCGTAAATCTGAAAATTGTGATGAAGTGCTTCACGATAGATCTTTGAATGAAAAGCATGATTGCAACGATTTTATTATAAATTATATTGATGTAAATTATGGTAATAATATGCAAAACCCTAAGCTTGGGGATGCTAGTTTTGCTATGTCCAATAGTCATGATTGGGGAGATTCTTCTTATGATCTTGAAAATTTATTTAAGCCCCATGATGAATATAAGATTGATAATAGTGCTTGCAATAATATTGAAAGTGGGTTTGGAAGAGTGTCAATTTTAGATCCCACATATTTGGATAACATTCAATCTTATGAAATTTTTGGTAAAAGTGGGCTTGGAGAAATCATGACTTTAGTTAATGATAATCCCACTATTTTGGAAGAGTGTCAACTTTGCATGCATGTGGATCGTGTTGAGAATATGTTATGTGAATTTTCTAAAGCTGATGGAGGAGTTAATATTGCCCTTCCAATTGACAACAAACGACATATTTCAATGCATCAGCATGCATGTATTGGCACCATCAAGGAAACAGATCCATGGAGGAAGCAGATGGTATATTGAGGATGTTCTCCAAAACCTAAATTCTATGATATCGCAACATTGCTAGATGAGATGGGCGCTCCTTCATCGGGATAATGGCGGTGTTGGAATTTATGGCCGCTTTTTATGAATCAGATTTGCCATTGTTGCACACAAACACATTTTTTTGTGGATAAAGAACAAACACAAGAAAAACTTATTTAGTACAACCCGATTTTGATTTTCTTTAACATGGTGATTTTCATTACCATTCCCCACCTAATTTCGGAAAAGAAGAGATACATAAATTGGAAGTACAATCATATGTGCAATTGTGTTTAGTATATTAGAACTAAGTTTCTGCTCACGTCTCATGGGTCGCTCCTGTGACTCATGGCACGAATGCCGCCGTCGCCCCAACCAACTCCTCCTTCACTTTCCTGTCCCTTGCCGCCACCGATGACAGCCTCTGGCCGGCCCATGGTGGCGGCAAGGCACCTCATCCACCTCCTTCACTTCCCTTGTTACCCAGGCATGCTCCCTCTCTCTTATGCGGCAACGAGAGGTACTGATCTCACCCCCTGTGGATTCCCCCTGTCTCGGCCAGTTGTGGCCTGCTTGGTGGAGGTGTGGCCCTTGTCGTGCGTGTGTGTGAGGCAGGCTACTATCACAACGTGATGTTGGCGCAGCTACTTGTGGGTGGGTGGTGGTCGTGGAGTGGGTTCCCGGCTATCACTGTAGGCTGGATCCACCAGATCCAATATGCTCATGATCGCATTTGGTAGATTCCTTGGGCATGGCCTCCCCTTGTTGGTGGCACTTGTGGCTACTTTTGGGCACTCAGTAACCCAGATATAGGGTTCATTTTCTATGCGGGTGCAAGCTGCTAACTTTGCGGTGTAGTGGGTGGTGAAGTTGCGCTAGTGCGGCTGTAGGGGCGGCGGATGCATGCTTGCAGTCCACCACACAGTGGGCGGTGGCTGAAGGTGGATCCCCTTGGTTGCCGGAGTGGCGAATCCGAACGATGGGCATGGCAACACCATTTTGGCGGGTCTTGTGTTCCAATTTTTTGGTCACAAAGATGGGATCTTCTGTTCCAATCTTTTAATGTACCTTTAGTAGTTCTGGTGAAAGTAATATAAAAAATCAAACAAACAAATCTTTGGAGTTTTGTTTTGAACATGGAAAATGTTATTGCATTGGTAGTTAGCGGGCAAATAGCTCCTATGCGACATCGTTGATGTGAACTGTCTCTCATGCGACGTTGTTGGCTGTAATAGCTCTCATGTGACATCTGCGTTGGAAAAAATAGCTCCCATGCAACACACCATTTACGCGGCTAGTTGGCTGTTAGTTAGGCTGAGGTTTGGTTAGGACACTGGGGGTTATGTGCTCTGACTGGTGGGGTCCACCTATGGCCACGTAGACAAGAGTCAACCGTCCACGACTCGACCTGGGACTGTGTGACCGTGCTCGACTCGCCCGTGCTGGACTGAGCGAGCGGCGCCGCCGTAAGCATCTTCTCCGGCAGCGGTTTCTTCTCCGCGGTGGTGGAGCGCATTTCTCGGCAGCGGCAGAGCTATTGCGAGGTGAGCCCGAAACCCTAGTCCCACTCCCCAGAATTTTGGAGGATCTGTGGCCTCATGCTGCCCTCTGTTTCTTGGCGATTTAGAATCGGGCTCCATTGGATCCGGGGGTTGTTTCTTCTCCGCGGCCCGGTGGTGGAGCGCCTATCTCTGCAGCGGCTATTGCGAGTGAGTAGCCCATTTTCCAAACACTACTCCCATTCCACTGAATTTTGGATAAATCTGTGGCCTCATGCTGCCCCTGTTTCTTGGCGTTTTAGAATCTCGATTGGATAGGAGATGGAGCGAGGGCTGGATGAGATGGAGCGAGGAGACAGTGCTTCAAATTGGTAATGCCACCCTCTTTTCTTGGCGATTTAGAATCGAACTCGATTTGGTAGTGACTGCCGCCGCTGCCTGCCATTGACAAAACAGGGGAGGTTCAAGTTCTGCCACCACATTCGCAATTATAGTGGAATTTTTTCCCTGTAAAGCCAAGCTTAGTGATGGCAGTGTCCAAGACATTGATAGAGATACCACCGTGAGGTTGGATGTCGAATTTGCAGATGTTGATCCCCAGGAATTGGAGAGCATGAAGGAGAAGTCCGTGGGCAATTTGGTGGACAGAATTGGGGAGAGTATTGTTTGGGGTCCAGAACAAGAGGTATGTCTGCAACGTTTCAATAACTATAATGGTGAATATGTGAGAATTGAACATGGAGAATCCATGGTTGCTGAAATTGATCAGCAAGAAGGGTGGGCAAGCAAACAAGTAACATTTTATGCAGAGCTAATTGATCTGCAAACTCATTCCAGAGTTGGTTATGTGCAATCAAAGAGGGCTGCACAGATGGAAGATGATGAGTGGGTTTCACAAAAGAAGATGTTGGAGTTGTTGACTGAACCAACTGTAGTAGCTGAAGATACAGGGATTGATGCAGATGGAGAGGAGGGAACCCATGGTGCTAGGAAGATTGTTGTTGACTGGAATGTAGTAGAGTTGAATGAAAAAACAGATTTGGTCATTACACCAATATCTGACATTGATATGGCCGAAATGTTTGGCATTCAAGTTGATGACAAAGATAAGGAGAAGGATGACAGTTCTTTGTCTGCTGAAGGTAACACAGACCCTAGAAATGCAAATGAGGATGAAGAACAGCTGATGAGAGAGGCTGCAGATGATGTGCATGATGCAGATGATAATGAGCTGGTTTGTTTGTATGACAAAGAGAACCCAGTTATTGAGGTGGGAAAGTTGTGGCCAAGCATGAAGGAGTTCAGGATGTCTTTCAGGACCTATGCAGTGAAAAAAGAGTTTGATGCCAAGACTATGTGGACTGATCGAAAGAAATTTTATGCTCGGTGCAAAGGTTATGATGGTGGTGGCAATCCTTGCAAATGGTACTTGTCTGCCAGACTACAACCTGATGGAACTACAGTAAGGGTAAATCAAATACCACACCAGCATACATGTATGACCACTTCACAGAGAGTTTCAAAGATGACATCACAGCTTTGGGTTACAGAGAAGATTACTCCTATTTTAGCCAAGACTCCAAACACTACTGCAAAGAGGCTTAAAGTTGACTTGGAGAAGCTGTACCCCATCCAGCTGCAATATACCACAGTGTGGAAAGCAAAACAAAGGGCCATGAAATCATTGTATGGTGACTGGGCAAATACATTTAGGATGTTGTATAGTTTTAAAGCAGAGGTGGAGAAGAGGTCACCTGGGAGTGTGGTGGAGATAGATACAGAGGTAACAGAGGATGGCAAGGTTTTATTCAGCAAGTTTTTTATGTGTTTGAAGCCTTGCATAGATGGATTCAAAGTAGGTTGTCGTTCATATTTGAGCATAGACTCATCTTTTTTGACTGGAAAGTGGAATGGTCAGTTGGCTGCATGCAATGCTCTAGATGGACACAACTGGATGTTCCCAATTGCAATAGGAATGTTTCAATCAGAGACAGAGGCATCATGGATATGGTTCATGATGCAACTGAAAAGATGCATAGGGCCAGTTTCTCCTTTGGCCATCCACACAGATGCATGTAAAGGGTTGGAAAATGCAGTAAAAAATGTTTTCCCCCATGCTGAGCAGAGGGAGTGCTTTGGACATATGTGGATGAATCTGATAAAAAAAATTAGAGGAGATGAATTTGGGCGTATGTGGCCAGCAGCAAGATCCTACACCAGACAGACACATTCCTATCACCTTGGTAAGATATTGGCATCATGTAGTGATAATGAATTTGCTTCATGGTTGAACACCCACCATTCTCTGTTGTGGTATAGATCAGGTTTTAATACTACCATAAAATGTGATCATATCAATAACAACTTTGCAGAAAGTTTTAACAACAAAGTGAAGGATTTGAAAGACTTGCCTGTGCATGACATGGTGGACCAAATAAGGATCATGATCATGCATTTGTGGGAGTTGAGAGGAAAAATTGCTAATATTTTGGAAGGGGACAAGCTTCCAGCAGTGGTACAACAGGTGGTCAACAGGAGTAGAAATCTTCCACATCTATCTGTTGAGAAATCTTCCTTGTGGGGTGCTGAAGTTAGAGATACAAAGAGTGGCAAGAGGCATGTGGTAAATACTGAGTTGCATGAGTGCACTTGCCAAGAGTGGCAACACACTGGAAAACCATGTGAGCATGCCATACTTTTTTTGGCATGTAAACCCAGGTTAAATATGCACCCATATATGCATGAGTATTATTCAGTACAAAAATTCAAAGCTGCATATGCAAGTCCAATTCCTGCACTGACTGACCAATCTCAGTGGCCTGAGGTGGAAATAGAATTTACCTTGTGTCCCCCTGTCACTAGAAGAAAGGCTGGGAGGCCTAAACAGAGCAGATTCAAAGCTTGGTTTGAGAAAGGTGGTTGTAGTAAGAAGGGGAAAAAAGAAAAGGAAAAGAATGATAAGCCCAAAAGGGCTCAAAAAGGTAACAAAAATAGGTGCAAGTTGTGTGAGGTACTTGGGCACAGAATTGGTTCATCCAAGTGCATCTACACTCCTCAGAGGCCAAAGTATGTTCATGTTACTATTTTTACAAGTTTTTGATTTTGCTACTTGTTCTAGTATCTAACCAAGTCAAATGCTTTATTTTTTAGGAGGAAGCGTGCAGAAAAAGCCCCACCTCTTGTTGTTGAACAATGCTGGCCAGTGAAAAAAGCAAGACTCAATGGCTATAGAAGGAAGAGCACTAAGCAGATAATGTTTGGTGACAAAGATATGGAGCTAACTGAAACTGTTACTGCTGAACATGAGCTAAGCGTTTCTGTTTTGGACGATGTGATGCATACTGAATCTGTTTTGCAGACGCTAGGGCAATCTGAAACTGTTGCAGATGAAGCAACTGTTGTGCTGCCATGCGAATCTGCTTTGACAACTGTGTTGCCATGTTTGGAGGTTGTGCTGCCAAGTGTTGAGTTGCAAACTGAAGTAGTTGAACAATTTGTGCCATCTACTCAATCTGCAGAAGTGCAAACTAAAGAAGTGCAAACTGAAGAAGTGGGACATGGTCAGGTGAAAAGGTTGAGGGGGCCTAGTGGAGTTTGCAAGGGGCCAAAAAGCAAGAGCATCAGCATCAACAAACTATGCGCCGTGGAACCAAACGGTGGAAAAAAGCAGAAGAAATAGAGTGGTAGAAAGAAGCAAAATAAATAGAGTCGAAATCATTCAAATTTGATGTGAAAACTTAAGTTTGTTGTCATTTGATGTGAAAACTTATGTTCTTTCATGTGAAAACTTATGTGCTATGATGTTGATTTGACTTGAAATAAAATTCAAATTTGAACCGACATTCAAATTTGAACCTATCTCCAATATTTTTTGAGTTCATTTGTTTGTTCTGTGATGTTGCATCGTTTTATGTACTACTATGCACTTTAGTTCATAAATCCAACCCTTTTTGTGAAGTCCAACTCATAGTCACTGAAAATGTTGTACAAATAGGCTCCAAAGTAAGGGAAAACGGCCCCATTTCTAAGCAAGTTTTTTTCGATCTTCTCAAAATCACCCAAAAAAGATTTTCTTAGCTTATATTATACCTATATAGGATCAATACGAAGTCTCACATTTTTTTGAATAAGTATTCATATTATTTAATTTATTTTTGAAAAAACACCCTTTAATACACGGGTTTTTATCAGTTTTGCCACCGGCTGTCTAACGCTACTCAGTTTTGCCACTAAACATTTTCACTACTCAAAAATGCCACTATTCTATTAGATCAAGCTCAAAAAGACCATTTTTCACCGTTACCGTTTAGTCAATACACGTTGACTGAAGTTAGATGACGAAACTACCCCTATCGGGTCGGGCGCATGAGAAAAAGAGAACAAAACTTGGGTTTGGCATGCAGTGCCTTTATCACACTTGGTATTATGAGATGGCCAAGCCATTTTTCTAATGCTATCCTCATCCGCAGATCAAACTTCTCCATTATCATTTGCCTAATCTTGTCCAACATGTCGACAATAAGAAGAGACTTAACTTTTCTGACTTTGCTATTAAATGACTCTGCGAGGTTGTTATTGACATAGTCAACCTTGCATATTTCATTGAACTTGCTTCTATACCATATCTTTGTGTGGTGTTCAGCCATATATTTTTGGACACTCTTCTTAGCAAGGATCTGTTTCATATGCCAGTTGTGCTTTCTAGAGCTGAAAGTTAAGCTTGCAGCCCAAAGATTATCATCATAGACCTTGCCCTTGAATTTTTTTCGAAAATTTGCAGCAAGATGCCTCATACACTCCCTATGCTCCACTCCAGGCCACACTTGTTCTACTGCTGTCTCTAAACCTTTGCAAGCGTCAGTGTGTATGACTAGTCCTTCAGGATGCCCAATAAGCCCATGCAGATTTTGAAGAAACCAAGCCCAACTTTCAGATGATTCTGTCTCTAGCACCCCATATGCAACTGGGTAAAGCCAATTACGGCCATCAATTGCACAAGCAGAAGCTAGTTGCCCTTTGAATCTCCCATTTAGTGCAGTTGAGTCTACGGCCAAGTATGGTCGACATCCATTTAAAAAGCCTTGCCAACATGCCGTGAATGAAACAAACACCCTCCTAAAGCATTCCTTCTCCCTCACTTTTCCTTTGATCTTGTACTGCACAGTTTCTTTGTCTATTTCCACTACACTACCAGGAGAACACTTCTCCACCTCAGCCTTGAAACTATAGAGACGATGGAAGCTATCTTCCCATTTTCCACTAATTATATCCATTGCTTTGTCCTTACCACGAGATACACGCATGTATGGCACCGTGAAGTGGTACTTCTCATGGATCTTCTCTTGAAGAGCAGTAGGGCCAATATCTGGGTTCTTTCTCACCCACTCCAGCACAACATCAGCAACCCACCTGCTCTTTGCCGGCTTGAACTTCTCACTTCTCAGCTTAGTTGGGCATGTATGAGAGAAAGGACACACCTTGATCTGTAGGAAACAACAAAATCAGTTAGTATGTTGCTAGTATGTTAAACATGCCACATTTGTATAGTTACCAGTTCCACAAAATAAAGGGTACAATAAACAAATCAATTAGATGTTAGCAAGTTATACCTGAAATATTGTGCTATTCCTCATATAAGAGCCATGAATTCTCCACTTACACCTCTTATATGCACAACTTGCTCTCAGCCTCTTAGAATCACTCTTTTCGACTGTATAGTCAAATTCACGTTTAATTGTGAACGTAGAAAGTGCATTCTTGCAGTCCAACAAAGAGGGGAATACCGAGCCTTCTGCAAATAATGGATTCTCCTTGTTATATACTACAACAGGTCTGTCCTCCTCCTCCTCTTCCTCTTCATCAACTAAACCCATGTCTCTATTCTCTTCTTCCTCTTCAGTGTCAGTGGATTCATATGCTGGAGGATTATCTTCCTCTTCCATATCTGCCGAATCATCTTCTTTGGTAGACTTCTTGACTAAGTCTGGATACTGCCGCTCATCATCATTATCCGAGAGAATAGCATCATCAGGTATAGCATCATCGGTTATGTCTCTATTAGCATCGTCAACACTATTAGACTGCCTGACTCCCTGTATGTTGACTGTATCAACATCAACTGCCTGACTCCCTGTATGTTGACTCTCACTGTAACAAGGTTGTGTAGGTGGATTATGGCTAGGTGTGCTAGGAGTTTGGGATTTTTGAAGAACCTCAATTTGCATAGATATTTTCTTTGAATCTTGATGTTTTCCAAACATCAAAGCTACATCATCATCACATACAACAGCAACCCATTTATTCTGCTCCCTGTCATAGTACTTCAACTCAACGTAATCACGCCACCCCCATGGATAGGTATCACACAGTTTGTGCAGCAATGTTTTGTGTGTGATACTAGGTTCTACGAATAGATGAAAATCAAAGCCGCCAACATATCGCTTGAGACCATCGCTATTCTCACGGCTTGTTTCCATCCTAACTGTCAGCATACAAGCAGTATCCGCATCCATCCTGACCATCAGGAACACAAGTACCAAATTGCACGCGATTATCAGTAAGGCAAAGTCAGCAACTACATATTATACGTACAAACTTCGACCTCTACAAGTTATATTGAACCACACACGCACACTGAGAATTAGTACACTCACAATGCAGGAATTTCAGAGCCTATGTCATGCTGGGGTGTCCTTTGGCCGAGGCAACCCTCTGATTCGGTCGTGCTGTTCGTCGCCATTGCCGTGGAACAACTGCCCTTCAAGACTCGGGAGGAGCTGCGGAGTATGGCGGGAGATGCGCTGGAGCTGCCTGCCTCCGGTGGCGGTGCCCGGCGGGAGGAAGAGCCGAAGTTGCGGTGGGTGGCGGCACTCGGCGGGAGGCGCCGCAGCTGCGGCGAGTGGGGGCGCGTCGGAGCTGGGCGGGCAGCCCGGCGACCGGCGGTGCCAGGAGAGGAGTTTGGCAGGCGGCGGCGGTGGCTGGGGATATTTGGTTCCGATCCGGCTGGGGAAATTGCCACGAACAGATTGGTAAAAGATTAGATAAGGGTTCTGTTTAGTTAGGTTTGGATATCTGTATATGAAACATATATCTCCTAACAAAACTAAGTGCTTCCGAGGGTCAGTTGGTTAGCTTGCTAGCTGTGCAGCCTGTGGTCTCCGGTTCGATACCCCATCCTCCCAATTTTTGTTCTCTTTTTCTCATGCGCCCCTTACAAATGGGACAGGGGTAGTTTCGTCATCTACCACCAGTCAACATGCATTGACCAGACGGTAACGATGAAAAATGGCATTTCTGAGTTTGTGTCTAACGGAACAGTGGCATTTTTGATTAGTGAAAACATTTAGTGGCAAAACTGAGTAGCGTTAGACAGCCGGTGGCAAAACTGATAAAAACCCATACACTTAATACAAAGTCAGCAATAAAACAAGTTTAAAAATTTTAAATGCAAAAATAACTTCAGATCCTCCTTAGTCACTCTAAAATGAAGCTAAGGTGATGTTTTTTGATTTTTTGCATTTTCAAAACCTCAAACCCTCTTCTCACTCGTTTGAACTCTATGCAACCTCAGTCGAGATAGTCCAATTTGTGAAGGTTTCTTCATGCAAAGATCATTAGATCAAGTTTATCATTTTATATCATAACTATGTAACATAAAAAGGCTATATGCGCAGGTTTTTCATTTTTTAGATTTTTTTTGAATTAGTTCGGTCAAACCTTTCAAAACCCCGTTGACGGCCTCAAAACCCCATGTAACCCTAGCGCCAAACGTCCACCGTCGATCTAACCCTAACGCCAAACTGCGGTCGTCGGATTGGACTTCTAGAAGGATTCCGCGGGGGCGATCCGTGGGCTCCAATCTGATTGGCCATCGTTTTTTCTCTCTGACGAACAGATAACGTTGAGCGGGGGAGCATCTAAGTGCCCGTTAGGCCGAGCGGATCGGGCCTGGCAAAGCCTGGCGTGTGTGCACGCGGCTGTCGAGAGGGGGGATGGGCTGCATGCGAGAGGGTCAATGACATGTGAGCCATCCTTGTCCCATGCGTGCCATGCAACGTCGCAGCCTAGCTATTCTTTGCTCGTGAACGCCTAGCCATTTGCATGCGGGCTTGCATGCACGCATCGACGCAGAGTAGGGCAAGGGCGCAGCGTATAGGTACGTCGCATCTAGGCTATTTTAACAAATGCATGTTTGAACGAGACGGACGCGTCGGTGGTGCAGCTCCTTTTTCAGTGTCACGCGCGGATGAACGGGCCTGTTTCCCACGCGGCGTCACCGCCGATGCAAGTGCACGTGCCTCTTTGGATGCTCTGGCCGCCGTTTTTTGAATTAATGCCCGCAATTACTTATGCCATGCGAACGGAGAAGAGAAAAAGATCGAGAAGGGGCACCATGTACACATTGACCACGGTTGCAATGCGGTTATAAAAGGGCACCATTTCCTCATTCTCCCACACTCATCTCTCAAGCCTCCTCCCCTTCTTCTTTTCGAGCCAAATCCACCACTCGAGCCACCATGCAGTTCAACGGCCCTACCTACCGTCGCCCTCGCACCGTGCCGGAGAGGCAGTACCCGGCCGGAGTCGTCGTCGAGAACAGCCTGAGGGTGTGGGCCATCTCTAGGTGGAGGGGCCCTAGAGAGTTGGCTCGCTTCTTCCTCCAAGCCGGCTACCGCCACCTCCCTCCGGGCACTCCACCCATGTTCCACCTCCACGAGCAGTACGATGGCAACGCCGGCCCCAACGGCTTCGTCATCGGCCTCTACGTCACCTTCACCAACCCCTACGACGCTCACCACCTCCTCGGGGAGGTGTTCTAGTGTGGATGCGAGTTTATCGCGTTCACGACCTACAACATCTTCACCAACTTCCACCACATCTTCCCTCACCCCAACGGCATGCACACCCTCCCCTACCAGATGCCGGAGAACGACGAGTGAGGGGCCCAAGGAGGAGGGGCCAAGGAGTGGCAAGGAGGAGGGGCCAAGGAGTTGTTCAAGGGGCGAGTCTTCTATCTATCTAGTTTGGGGCTCTAGTTTGTGTTTGTGTTGGTTCGGGCGTGTGTGCCCGTGCCTTTTATATATCTAGTTTTAATTATTTTACTTTCATGTTTTATGAACTATATGTAGTGGGGGATGCCCCTCTATATGTTTTATCTATCTATGCTACTAGGGTACCCGATGCCCCTCTATCTATCTATATGTTTTTTCGGTCCTAAAGTTTCTCCATTGCATTTTATTTATGTGGCCATGTGTACCAAGAAATTGACAATAAAGATTATGTACTGTACTACATAATCATACAGTTGGTATACAATGCATTTGAAGACAATGGGCAAGAAAAATGCTAATTATCTGGTGCTGATGACATGCGTAAGTGTTGTCTGTTGTTTAAATCATGCTTGCTATGTCATTTTTTGCTGCCAAACATGGCATTAGCGAGAAAGGTTATTTGAGCACTGAATGTATTAAAGTATACACCATATATAAAAATGTCTAGCCAAAAGATTTGGGTGTACAACTGTACACCCATGACCAAGTATGGATCCGCCCCTGGTTGTAAGGGGATGCCCCTCTATGTTGTAAGGAGATGCTACTAGGGGCACACTGGGCGCCCGGGCACACTAGATGTCTTCTTTTTTTGAGAGGGGCACAACCTTTTTCGGTTGAAACACACGAGTAAAAACTTTGAAAACACCATAGCACAAGTAAAAAAAATATATTAAGAAATGGTGCTTGGTTGAAATAAACTAGAACCAAACAATTGCAACTTTTTTGGTTCACAAAGACTGCTCAAATAATTATCTCAAATAGCTTATGCATAAAAATATCTCAAATAATTATCAGATGAGTTATCTCAAAAAAGGTGACTGCAGGAAACTTAAAATTTGTGAAATGATCTAAAGCCGAAAAAATATATCGATGTCAATGACCGTGTGCACTTTTTTGCACTCCTTTTATCAATGGGCCTGGATATGTTCTATTCGACCCTGCCTAACTTCTATATGGGCCTGGCCTTTTCGGGCAACTGTGGACGAACCTTTTTTTTCCTTTTCTCCCTCTACCACTGAAACTGATGACGAACTGAAGAACTAAAAAACGGGGCCGAAACAGAGTGGAGAGGACATGCTGAATTCGTACAACGCAACACTTTTATTCAAATATACATATCATTAGGATTACAAATGATGCCCAATCTATTCACTTACGACTAATTATCATCACATAAACAAATGCAAGAGCAATTACACAAACATAAAAAAGTCCGGCCATCAGCCCCATCAAATTGCCCTGCTTCTGCAATTCGATGAGTTTCTTCATCTGCTTGTTTAGCTTCTTCAGCTCTGCCATCACTACTGCATCCCCCACAGTAGCCCCAATGGAATGGGCAGATCCAGGGGCCCCAGATCCAGAAGCGCCCGATCCAAACTTGCCCAACTTCTCCGCCTCCAACGGTAAATCGAGCTCCCCGGATGCACCCTCCAGTTGAATCCGCTCTATGTACTCATCTAGCCACTCAAAATGGGTGCATTGCTTCAATTTCTGAAATTGGAAAGATGAACCCTAAATCTCAAATCCGATGAAAAATGGGGAAAAATTGTGATATGAAATTGGGATACAAAAACCAAAATTGGCATATTGAGAAGTAAAATCTCACCTTTCCCTGCTCTGGTTTGCTCTCGCATTTCACGAATTCCCGCCCAAGGTTGCCATTCTTGTCGGTCGTTGTGACTAGCCGCTTCAGGGGTGCGATACGTGGGCATGCAGGGCACCTTGTCATGGGCACTGCGCCATAGCGCGGCCATGAGCGGCGGGAGGCTGAAGCGGAGCTCGACATTGCTAGGTCGCGGCCCGGAACGGCGTTGCTGCGCGTCATCGCCGGAGAAGAAGAACAACAACGGTCGGGGAGGGGGTGGGGGCGAGGATGGGCTCGGGTGCTGCACGGCTCGGGCCACGGCTCGGTGTCCTCTTGTACCAATGCTGACCTGGATAAGTTAGTGGGTCCCACGTAGTGGGTCCCGCTCACCTGACCAATGCTGAGTTGGATAAGTTAGTGGGTCCCACGCTGTGGGTCCCGCGCTGTGGGTCCCGCTCACCTGATTCGAGTTTTAAACATGTGTCATTGGATTAGGCAGCAGTGTCGCATGGGAGCTATTTTTTTCAACGCAGATGTCGCATGAGAGCTATTACAACCAACAACGTCGCATGAGAGACAATACACACCAACGATGTCGCATAGGAGCTATTTGCCCGTAGTTAGCAGCGTGCACCCTACACATCGCACTGCTAGATCATCCACTAGTCATGTTCCCTCCTTGGCTTCACGTCTCTACTAGTAAATTGCCATCTTAGGATTTTAAGCACAATTTTAAAATGCTGTAAACGATGTCTAAAAAACTAAAAGTTTGCATGGTGTCATCATGTGATTATTTAAATATGTGGTTAAAATTTCAAAGTGCTACACAAAAGTTATGTGATATGTTGCATTCAAACCCAATAGATTCAGATATCCATCGGGAGATTTGTAGTTTTGAAGGGGGAAGTGTCCGGTTTGAGAGAGAAATTTTGGGTTCTTGTGTTCTATTTTTTTCTTAATGTGCTTTTAGGTTTTATTTATCAAAGTTATATAAATAATGAAATACACCAGCTCGTTGAAGTTTTGTTTTGAATTTTAAAATACTTAAATCATTGTTTATTACCAGCGTCCAGACCGCATGGAACGCTGCTAGTATACTTTCGGCATTTCAGGATTTCAAACAAAAGTTTTGGGGCATTGTGTTTCAATTTCTTCCATCACCTTCTCTCTTTGTTTATTCACCTTGTCTGGCCATCGCTTGTTTGGAGGGTTGCTCTTCGTACCTTGCTGGAAGCGTATCATAAAATATACGTCCACAATCAAGGCCTACAATGTCCGCAAAGGTCCGATCATTGTGAGCAGATGAGGCAAGCTAATCATCATCATGGATCAGCAATAGCGGGGGTGTTGACCCTCAAAAGTGGCATGATCCTATGAGTGGCTTGAATCTATAGAAAGGTGAAGTCAAATTTATGGTGTTGGATGGCCCCTCACTGTGAAGATCAATATAAATATGGGGATGGTCGAAAATGGAGTCTAAATACCAAAGTTATGACCATTTCAGATATGCATGTGTTGACACGAGACTATGGCATGGAAGAAAACACAATTAATCTGACTACAAATGGAAAATGTTTTCAAGATTTTTTTTTCTTATGAACAACTTAGAATTTTGGATCATCTCAATCCGAGGTCATATACAAATTGTACGGTCAAAAATAGTACATTGCTACAGGAAAATCTTGAGATTGTAAAAAATAAGGAAGTTTGGACCAGATCTAGAGGAGGATGTGGATGTGAAGCAGCCTACTTGGTTTGGACAAATGACGAAGCCAACAACAATACACGACGAAGGACCCGCATGCGCTGAGACTAACGACGAACCATCAGCTACATTGGGAACGACAGTCACCATCATTGCAGCGGCGTTCCCAACAGACAGAGTTGCCACACCTTTGAGGTTTGATTTCGTATTATTGGAGTTCTTTGGTAGAGCCCAGGAGGCGAATGACGGTGCCGACGATGGAGCACCGGCGGGGTACCCTAGGCCGCCATGGGAACCCAAATTGCATATGTGTGGTCAGATGCATCGGGAGCTTGGCGCGTGGGAACATCGAAGACCATTTGCCCTTCACTTGGGCCGAAGCCGGGGAAGGATGTGGTCATCATTGGTTGGCCTCCTAGCTGGGCAGAGGAGGAGTAGCCATGGCGGAGGCAGGAGAACGAAGCACCGTACCGTACAATCAAGATAGAGGCGGCCGAGGAAGACGTGCGTTAGGGTAGGAGCACCACCAACGCAAGTTACTCGGTAAATGGTTAACATCGGCTTGACAAAATGGACGGGTGCAATGTTCATGCACAATGGTCCTAGACTTAAATTGGTTATCCACTGTATCCGGCTATCTGCATGTGACGCCCTCGATTCAATCGTACACTAATCATACATGCAAATGTGTACGATCAAGATCAAGGACTCACGGGAAGATATCACAACACAACTCTAGACACAATTTAAAATAATACAAGCTTTATATTACAAGCCAGGGGCCTCGAGGGCTCGAATACATAAGCTCGAAACAAAAGAGTCAGCGGAAGCAACAATATCTGAGTACAGACATGAGTTAGACAAGTTTGCCTTAAGAAGGCTAGCACAAAACAACAACGATCGAAAAGGCAAGGCCTCCTGCCTGGGAGCCTCCTAACTACTCTTGGTCGTCGGCGTCCGTCACGTGGTAGTAGGCACCCTCGGGGTAGCAGCAGTCGTCAAAGGCGGCATCTGGCTCCTGGACTCCACCATCTGGTTGCAACAACCAGAAAGAAGAAAGAAGGGGGAAAAGGGGGAGCAAAGCAACCGTGAGTACTCATCCAAAGTACTCGCAAGCAAGGATCTACACTACATATGCAACATTATCAAAGGAAGGCTATATATGTGGACTGGGCTGCAGAAATGCCAGAATAGAGAGAAGGCCTAGTCCTACCGAAGACTAGCATCTTCTGGAAACCACCATCTTGCAGCAAACAGGAGGGAGTAGAGTAGCATAAAGTAAAGTAGCAGTGGTGTTATCAACCTCGGCCAGAGATCCTTTCTCGACTCCCTGCGAGAAAGAAATCCCAGAGCCATACTATCCAGTTATCATCTCAATCAAATCCTCATCACCATCCAGTTCTCATCACAAGTATCCAGTTCTAGTTGTATCGATCGGGATACAACTCCAAGTGTCCGTTACCGTAGGACAGGCTATCGATAGATGTTTTCTTCCCTGCAGGGGTGCACCAACTTACCCACCACGCTCGATTGACTCCGGCCGGACACACTTTCCAGGGTCATGCCCGGCCTCGGCCAAACAATACGCCGCAACCCGACCTAGGCTTAATAGAGAGGCCAGCACGCCGGACTAAACCTATGCCCCCAGGGGTCATGGGCCATCTCCCCGGAAACTCCTGCACGTTGCGTACGCGGCCGGTGAGCAGACCTAGCTACCTCCCTAAAAAGGCAGGAGCTTACCAGTCCAACCCGGCGCGCGCCGCTCCGTCGCTGACGTCTATTAAGCTTTGGCTGATGTATACGACGCAGAACGCCCATACTATGCCCACGTGATGGTTAGTGCTATCAGGCCAGAGGCCCCTCGGATCAAATATCCAAATCGTAGTGGATTAGGAACGCGCGGTAACAAGCAGAGCCTCACGAAAGAGGTGACCCCGTTGCCCCGTCTCGAGGACTTGCGGCAAGGGCTAAGAATGCCCGGCCACGCCTCGTAATTATCTCACGGGCACCTTCCAGGTCAACCCGTCTCCACATCACTTTTCAAGTAACAGGTGTAAAGTCCAAGTATCCGTGTGTCCAAACATCAAGAGGAAAACCCAAGGAATCACCCTCGGTGGGTTCCACTCAATGTAACCATCAAGGAGAACGTAGAGGAATCACCCTCGGTTCACACTTGAGGGGTTGCACGACAGAGTCGTATCGGAAGTGGTTAAAGAGGAAATCACCCTCGATGACCACGACCGAATAGCTACACTACAGGTTAACATCAGAAGTGTTGTAGAGGTCTCACCCTCGGCACTCAATAGTAACACTGCAGAGTCGAGCAACGAAGGGGCGTGATGTGACGTGAGGTGTCGGGTCCTGGTCTTCGATCCCGTTGATCGGGTCTTCTGATAATCCAGCGGGGCAGTCGAGTCAAGTGGGGGGGTCACTGATGGGTCTCTAACCAACCTATACTAAGCAGTTTAGGATAAGCAGGTAAGGTACCACAGCAGATACAAAAGCAGGCTATGCATCAGAATAGGTGCAAACAATAACAGTAGCAAAATCTAATGCAAGCATGAGAGAATGGAATGGGCGATATCGGGATGATCAAAGGGGGGGCTTGCCTGGTTGCTCTGGCAAGGAGGGTTGTTGTCGACGTAGTCGATCACAGGGGCAGCATCGGTCTCGGGGTCTACCGGGGAGAAGAGGGAGAAGAAACAGTAAATATAAAGCAAACATAGCATCACAAAACGTAACATGGCAATATGTTGTGCCGTGTGTGACCTAACGCACGGCTACACGATATAGGTGAAGGGGGAATTCAACCGGGAATGTATTCCCGGTTCCGGACCTGTATCAGACAGATGACCGGATGGGGAATGTTCCATGTTCAGATAATTAGAAGCATCTAACAGGAAAACGGACCGCGTGTTTGGATTCGTCTCGTTGTTCTGAGCAACTTTCATATACAAAGTTTTTCGATCCGAGATACGGTTTAATTTCTATTAATTATTAAAGTTTTAACAATATTCTGAAATTATTATTAAATCTAAAATAGGGTTATTGCATCAGCATGACGTCATCATGACAACAGCAGGGTCAGCAGGTTGACTGAGTCAAACTAGATAGTGGGGCCCAATTGTCATTGACTGCTTAATTAATTAACAGTTAATTAGCTAACTAATCAGACTAATTAGGTTAGGTTAATTAATAGGATTACTCAAATTGATTAATTACTAATTAATTAATTAATTAATTACTATTTTTTACAATTTTTTTAGGGGCTGGGCCCCACGTGTAAGTGGCCCAAAGGGCCAACCGGGTGTGCGGGCGTGCGGTTATCGGGCGTGGACGCCCGACGGGCGCAGCGTCGCCCGAACAGGCGCGCCGGCGAGGCGCGGCTGCGGCCAGAGGGGAGACGCGGCCGGGGCGATTCAGGGGAAGGCGGAAAGCGGCACGAGGGGCGCGCCACGGGTGGCCAAGCGCGGGGTGCGGCGCGGCTGGCGCGGGTGCGGTGCGCGACGAACGCGGCCGATGCAGGCGCGTGCGCCGGCATGGTGGCGCTTGGGACGACGGAGGGAGAGGGGAGATGGAGGGGGGGCTCTCACGGTCGTTGTAGAGTAGAGGGTCGGCGAGGCTCGACGGAGCCGATGAGGGAGAGATGAGGAGGCGGGGCGACGCGGAGCGGCTCCGGCGAGCGGCGTCCGTCGGCGAGGTCGGGGCAGGGAGGCCCTTCCAGATCCAAGAATGGGGAGGAGGATGGGGCCGCGAGGAGGACGACGACAAGGCAGCGCTAGGCGGCGTCGGCGAGGTGACTGGAACGGGGCGGCAGTGCGGTGGTCCGACGAGGTGGCCCCGGGCGGCGACGAGGGGCAGCGTCGGCGGGGTTGAGGAGGTGTCCGGCGGGGTCCGGTGATGGCATGAGGTGGCGGCGACGTCGACGGTGTTGAGCAGGCTTCGGGCCACGAGGGAGAGGAGACGGGGCTGCGGGGAGGAGGCCGGGAGGGGCGGCGCTCGGCGATTCGGTGGCGGGGTCGACGCGCGGGGAGACGCGGTCACCAGGGTCGGGGGGGCGAGCGCCCCCGATCCAGATCAGGTCGTGGGGTGGGGGAGAGGAGCGAGGGATCGTGGGGGAAGTGGTGGTGTGGTGGTGGATCGGGCTAGGGTTCGAGGAGGTGTGGGTGGGGTTAAGCGGGGAGAGGTGGGCCGGCCGGGATGGGCTGGCCGACTGGGCCGGGGGATGGTCTAGGCCCAGGGGCAGTGGGCCTTTTCACACATTTTTTTTTGTTTATGGCTTTCTTTTAAAACTTCTCTGCTTTCTTTTATTTTCAAAAAGCAAAACAGTTTTATAATTTATAAAACTTACACTTAGCATAAGAGTATAACTTAGGCTACTGCCACACTAAGCTTAACATTATAATACATTAGCTTAGCATTTTTTTACTTAAAAAGCATTTAATTTAAATGTTTTAGCCACTGTTTTAACTAGTTTAGGACACTTAGACATTTTGGAAAAAAGTTAGTTCACTGCCAATATTATCAAAAGAATAATTGCCACATGATGAACATTTTAGATTTCATGTCTGACAAATATGATTTTTTTGGACTTTAGATTGGATTTGAATTAGAATTGTGATTTGGATCAAGTGAAGATTAGCAACAGTAACATGATGACATGGCACCATTAACAGGAGATTACTGTAGCATGACACTGGGGGTGTTACAAATCTCCTCCACTACAAGAAATCTCGTCCCGAGATTTAAGTGGGGAAGTAAAGAGCAACTTCGGGAGAACTGGCCCTTATAGGGTTAATTATCTGGTGAACAATTCAGGGAATGAGGTAGAAATATCTCTCGAGTTGAAACTTAATAAAACATCGAGAGCGAAGTATGAAGGTACAATAGGAAGTTTCAAGCGAATGGATAAACGATTGATACCTGAACAGAGTGTGAGAAAGGGGTTCAAAGCATCGGGAATAGATCATCTCTCGAAAGGTGGCTCGTGACATGATACGAAGCCAAATGCAAGAATATTTCAGAATCAAAGATATACAGGAGAGTCAGGTTCTGATCCTGTGAAACTGTGGGTTATGGGCCCACCATGTGGGTTAAAAGTAGAAAGGGGGCCGATAGCAAGGCATGTCAGGTGATAGACTGTCAGGTATGTTGCCAACATCGTTGGTACCAAGGGCGAGGGACGAAGAGAACCATTTTCCTGCTCGTTGAAACGAGGCGGACCAATAGGCAAAGTTCTCGTCCATCGGTGGTTACCGGAATGTCATCAACAATAGTAACAAGGTCTTACTGACAGAGCTTGTACACCGAGGTGTTTACCTAAGCAGGGAATTATCTCTGCTCAGACAAGTTTGATTAAAGGTTAAACAAAACAATGGAAAGGAAAATGTGATTATTATGATAATCAGACCAATGGAAAGGAAAGATGGTTATACCCAAGTATTAGAGTATAACTTTCCCAAGGAAAGGCAGAGCGTGATTGAACTCCAAGTATTAAATCATTTAGACAAAGGGGTAAGGAATTTATGAGGTTTATCCATACAATGGTGTTTGGATAATTGATCAAGAACAGTTAGCGTTGCGCTCCCCATGTTCTTATTGATGTTCGGAGTACCACTGTCATGCTTAGGGATAGCATTGACATGGTCATCAGGTAAAGATCGGACCTTGGGAATACAAAGGATCAATCAGGAATTTTTAGAACATCTCATGCAATTTTATTAGGTAAAAGATGAGAAGGTGGCCGATGGGTTCAACAGCAATCCATCGACATGTCATAAAGGATGTATTTCCAAAATTATATGAATAAGTTTGTGTTGGGGCGAAGGCATAAATGTTGTCGATGATAACACAAATCATCGAGGTCGAGGATGGTATTTCTCACCATGAATTCAATTGTCATCTCTGAAGAAGACAAAGTGTTGACGGTGATCACGACAAATTTTGTCGAGAGACTCTATGAAGATGCCATCGAGCAGAAAAGGAAGAATGAAGTGAAAGGCTACTAGAACCAAGGATTCGACACCAACTCGAATCATCCTTGAGGCGAAACGATATGATGAGGAAAATCAACGTAGGCTTAGCTCATGGTCGAAAATTGTGCTCCGGAAAGGACCTGGTAGCACAGTTAAAATTTAGCATGATAATGATATAACCGATCAAGCTAGGAATGATGTGATGGAGTATCATTCCAATGAGGATTCACAAGTGGTAGTGCAATGACACAATATCCTCGAGATAACAAGGGGCAATACTTGAGGTAGATCAAAAATAGAGGTTAGATAGATGAAATGATTGCAGAAGACAAGTATTTTAACTTGTCCGGGAAATGGAGTTAAGGAGAAACTATGGTCGGAACCACGGTTATGAATGATCAAACCACCGATACAAGATGAACTTATAACAAAGGGTAATCATTTTTACGAGCAGCTTCCACGATAAGTTCTACACCGGTCCATGGGCATGAACACAAGGGTTCAATGTCGACTCCCACTTCTTCAATGCATAACCTTTCATTCACTCCTCGTTTTTTTTGAAGAAATTGTAGTGCAGAGGATTTATCTGCCGAAGTACCAGTAGAGTAAGACTCGTGAGAACTCTCGGGTTCACATGGATTATGGAAGGCATAAGTTCAACCCATCGGGGCATTTTTACGAATCTATACAACCATCAACCAAGCAAAGATACGAGTTCAAAAGAAGAGTATCGGAGTCAAAGAAGATGATACAATTTACCGAAGGTGTTATGTATCAGGGAAAAACTCACAAGACTTTGGATGTGAAGGACTCAGTCGGATAACAACCCAGCAATGGATCTGGCGATTCACGACAGAGCTGATGTGATTATCGGTAATCAATCAGATGAAGAAGGGGATGCAAAGGCATTGGCTTATAGAAACGTCTGAATGATTCGATGCTTGGGTACAAAGGAATTATGATTTCAAGACGAAGGATCGGAAGCAGAGGCTCTGATCAAAAGATGATAAGTTGAATAGACTTAGAGGTGCACCTGATCAAAACTTGATTGGGCAAGAACCAGCTCATAACCGGAGCGATGTCGGAGACGGAAAGAAAATTTCCAAGGATTAATTGGTGATTGCCAGTATTCGCTCACACGTTGAATCCATAGGAACAGAAGTACAACCACAAGAATTATAAAGGATATTGCTCGACATACGGAACTAATCGTAGTGCAAGCAGGCAAGGAGAATCAAGAGCAATAGGCTGCAGAGGATTTTCGGAAGATCACATAGTATTTCGAAGAATTTTGTGAATCACACGAACAACTGAGGATGAACGGATCCTCGGTGAGTGCGAGGAATTATCCGAAGGGGGGTGTATTCATGGGGCAAAGAACTGCAAGGCAGTAAGCTCAACGGACTCTTGAAGAAATAGAGAATTTCGGGGCATCTTGTAATAACAAGAGCATCGAGGAATGATTGTATGGACGGCAAGTGTATGTAGCTATCCATGGGGATTTATCGGTGGTAGAGAAATGCAATGGCAAAGGGCACAAGGGTCTCGGGAAAACATCGAGGAGTATCTGCAGAATCTTCTGGCGAAGCAAGCGATCATCTGCAGTGAAGGGGCTCTCCGGGAGGAAGTGGTTACGAGATCCTAGAGTCAGAGTTAGTAAAATCTTTAACCCGAATAGAAGAGAGTTCAGAGTCCCAGAGTATAGACGAGGAGTAAAAGATCCTAATACCACCCAATGGCGACGTGGGCCCGTAAGCCACACAGCCAATGTTAGAAAAAGTTTTTCAATGACTAGACTCAACTTCGGCCAAGGAGTTGGAAAGGGGGCTACCTGCAGGCAGTCGGCTCTGATACCAACTTGTGACGCCCTCGATTCAATCGTACACTAATCATACATGCAAATGTGTACGATCAAGATCAAGGACTCACGGGAAGATATCACAACACAACTCTAGACACAATTTTAAAATAATACAAGCTTTATATTACAAGCCAGGGGCCTCGAGGGCTCGAATACATAAGCTCGAAAACAAAAGAGTCAGCGGAAGCAACAATATCTGAGTACAGACATGAGTTAGACAAGTTTGCCTTAAGAAGGCCAGCACAAAACAACAACGATCGAAAAGGCAAGGCCTCCTGCCTGGGAGCCTCCTAACTACTCTTGGTCGTCGGCGTCCGACACGTGGTAGTAGGCACCCTCGGGGTAGCAGCAGTCGTCAAAGGTGGCATCTGGCACCTGGACTCCACCATCTGGTCGCAACAACCAGAAAGAAGAAAGAAGGGGGGAAAAGGGGGAGCAAAGCAACCGTGAGTACTCATCCAAAGTACTCGCAAGCAAGGATCTACACTACATATGCAACATTATCAAAGGAAGGCTATATATGTGGACTGGGCTGTAGAAATGCTAGAATAGAGAGAAGGCCTAGTCCTATCGAAGACTAGCATCTTCTGGAAACCACCATCTTGCAGCAAACAGGAGGGAGTAGAGTAGCATAAAGTAAAGTAGCAGTGGTGTTATCAACCTCGGCCAGAGATCCTTTCTCGACTCCCTGCGAGAAAGAAATCCCAGAGCCATACTATCCAGTTATCATCTCAATCAAATCCTCATCACCAACCAGTTCTCATCACAAGTATCCAGTTCTAGTTGTATCGATCGGGATACAACTCCAAGTGTCCGTTACCGTAGGACAGGCTATCGATAGATGTTTTCTTCCCTGCAGGGGTGCACCAACTTACCCACCACGCTCGATTGACTCCGGCCGGACACACTTTCCAGGGTCATGCCCGGCCTCGGCCAAACAATACGCCGCAACCCGACCTAGGCTTAATAGAGAGGCCAGCACGCCGGACTAAACCTATGCCCCCAGGGGTCATGGGCCATCTCCCCGGAAACTCCTGCACGTTGCGTACGCGGCCGGTGAGCAGACCTAGCTACCTCCCTAAAAAGGCAGGAGCTTACCAGTCCAACCCGGCGCGCGCCGCTCCGTCGCTGACGTCTATTAAGCTTTGGCTGATGCATACGACGCAGAACGCCCATACTATGCCCACGTGATGGTTAGTGCTATCAGGCCAGAGGCCCCTCGGATCAAATATCCAAATCGTAGTGGATTAGGAACGCGCGGTAACAAGCAGAGCCTCACGAAAGAGGTGACCCCGTTGCCCCGTCTCGAGGACTTGCGGCAAGGGCTAAGAATGCCCGGCCACGCCTCGTAATTATCTCACGGGCACCTTCCAGGTCAACCCGTCTCCACATCACTTTTCAAGTAACAGGTTGTAAAGTCCAAGTATCCGTGTGTCCAAACATCAAGAGGAAAACCCAAGGAATCACCCTCGGTGGGTTCCACTCAATGTAACCATCAAGGAGAACGTAGAGGAATCACCCTCGGTTCACACTTGAGGGGTTGCACGACAGAGTCGTATCGGAAGTGGTTAAAGAGGAAATCACCCTCGATGACCACGACCGAATAGCTACACTACAGGTTAACATCAGAAGTGTTGTAGAGGTCTCACCCTCGGCACTCAATAGTAACACTGCAGAGTCGAGCAACGAAGGGGCGTGATGTGACGTGAGGTGTCGGGTCCTGGTCTTCGATCCCGTTGATCGGGTCTTCTGATAATCCAGCGGGGCAGTCGAGTCAAGTGGGGGGGGTCACTGATGGGTCTCTAACCAACCTATACTAAGCAGTTTAGGATAAGCAGGTAAGGTACCACAGCAGATACAAAAGCAGGCTATGCATCAGAATAGGTGCAAACAATAACAGTAGCAAAATCTAATGCAAGCATGAGAGAATGGAATGGGCGATATCGGGATGATCAAAGGGGGGGCTTGCCTGGTTGCTCTGGCAAGGAGGGTTGTTGTCGACGTAGTCGATCACAGGGGCAGCATCGGTCTCGGGGTCTACCGGGGAGAAGAGGGAGAAGAAACAGTAAATATAAAGCATACATAGCATCACAAAACGTAACATGGCAATATGTTGTGCCGTGTGTGACCTAACGCACGGCTACACGATATAGGTGAAGGGGGAATTCAACCGGGAATGTATTCCCGGTTCCGGACCTGTATCAGACAGATGACCGGATGGGGAATGTTCCATGTTCAGATAATTAGAAGCATCTAACAGGAAAACGGACCGCGTGTTTGGATTCGTCTCGTTGTTCTGAGCAACTTTCATATACAAAGTTTTTCGATCCGAGATACGGTTTAATTTCTATTAATTATTAAAGTTTTAACAATATTCTGAAATTATTATTAAATCTAAAATAGGGTTATTGCATCAGCATGACGTCATCATGACAACAGCAGGGTCAGCAGGTTGACTGAGTCAAACTAGATAGTGGGGCCCAATTGTCATTGACTGCTTAATTAATTAACAGTTAATTAGCTAACTAATCAGACTAATTAGGTTAGGTTAATTAATAGGATTACTCAAATTGATTAATTACTAATTAATTAATTAATTAATTACTTTTTTTTTCACAATTTTTTTAGGGGCTGGGCCCCACGTGTAAGTGGCCCAAAGGGCCAACCGGGTGTGCGGGCGTGCGGTTATCGGGCGTGGACGCCCGACGGGCGCAGCGTCGCCCGAACAGGCGCGCCGGCGAGGCGCGGCTGCGGCCAGAGGGGAGACGCGGCCGGGGCGATTCAGGGGAAGGCGGAAAGCGGCACGAGGGGCGCGCCACGGGTGGCCAAGCGCGGGGTGCGGGCGCGGCTGGCGCGGGTGCGGTGCGCGACGAACGCGGCCGATGCAGGCGCGTGCGCCGGCATGGTGGCGCTTGGGACGACGGAGGGAGAGGGGAGATGGAGGGGGGGCTCTCACGGTCGTTGTAGAGTAGAGGGTCGGCGAGGCTCGACGGAGCCGATGAGGGAGAGATGAGGAGGCGGGGCGACGCGGAGCGGCTCCGGCGAGCGGCGTCCGTCGGCGAGGTCGGGGCAGGGAGGCC
Source organism: Triticum aestivum (assembly GCF_018294505.1). Taxonomy (NCBI): domain Eukaryota; kingdom Viridiplantae; phylum Streptophyta; class Magnoliopsida; order Poales; family Poaceae; genus Triticum; species Triticum aestivum. Next base: position 3,571,021 of record NC_057794.1, on the reverse strand, counting down.
CTTCCAGATCCAAGAATGGGGAGGAGGATGGGGCCGCGAGGAGGACGACGACAAGGCAGCGCTAGGCGGCGTCGGCGAGGTGACTGGAACGGGGCGGCAGTGCGGTGGTCCGACGAGGTGGCCCCGGGCGGCGACGAGGGGCAGCGTCGGCGGGGTTGAGGAGGTGTCCGGCGGGGTCCGGTGATGGCATGAGGTGGCGGCGACGTCGACGGTGTTGAGCAGGCTTCGGGCCACGAGGGAGAGGAGACGGGGCTGCGGGGAGGAGGCCGGGAGGGGCGGCGCTCGGCGATTCGGTGGCGGGGTCGACGCGCGGGGAGACGCGGTCACCAGGGTCGGGGGGGCGAGCGCCCCCGATCCAGATCAGGTCGTGGGGTGGGGGAGAGGAGCGAGGGATCGTGGGGGAAGTGGTGGTGTGGTGGTGGATCGGGCTAGGGTTCGAGGAGGTGTGGGTGGGGTTAAGCGGGGAGAGGTGGGCCGGCCGGGATGGGCTGGCCGACTGGGCCGGGGGATGGTCTAGGCCCAGGGGCAGTGGGCCTTTTCACACATTTTTTTTGTTTATGGCTTTCTTTTAAAACTTCTCTGCTTTCTTTTATTTTCAAAAAGCAAAACAGTTTTATAATTTATAAAACTTACACTTAGCATAAGAGTATAACTTAGGCTACTGCCACACTAAGCTTAACATTATAATACATTAGCTTAGCATTTTTTTTACTTAAAAAGCATTTAATTTAAATGTTTAGCCACTGTTTTAACTAGTTTAGGACACTTAGACATTTTGGAAAAAAGTTAGTTCACTGCCAATATTATCAAAAGAATAATTGCCACATGATGAACATTTTAGATTTCATGTCTGACAAATATGATTTTTTTTGGACTTTAGATTGGATTTGAATTAGAATTGTGATTTGGATCAAGTGAAGATTAGCAACAGTAACATGATGACATGGCACCATTAACAGGAGATTACTGTAGCATGACACTGGGGGTGTTACACTGCACTATTGGCAACTTCACTATTTTGACTCGTAGGCGACGCTAAAACTGCCGCGGCTCCACGGTCGGCATGAAGGCTGCGAGAACGACTGGCGGCTTGACCCTTGGCTGCGTGAGGGATCCCTTCCTAGGATGGCCCACACAACGTCTCCTGGAGGTTGCCCGGCAATGGCCCGACGCCGGCCATGATCCTCTCTCCGTGCCGCAAATGGTGACCATCCTCGATCTTGCAATTGCCATTCCAAGGGAAGAAAAAGTCGAAGGGCGATCGAGGTACAGGCTGCCGGGACGACATGCCAAACTGCCATCACCACGTCAGCGGCCGGGTTGGATCCAACTAGAGTGGGAGAGCGTCCGAGTCTTGTGGTCACGGAAGTGTTTCTTGTGTTTGTCTTTGGCAATATTTGACCTAAAACATGCGCAACTACACCCGTAGTACATCCAAAAGGTGGGCCTAGCGTCCACGTTGGTCACGATTGCGTGTGAGGAGCACCAAAACATAGGAGTAGCACACAAACGCTGATGGCATCTATCCGAGATGGTCTACATTTGTGAAGACTATCTCAAACGCTCTGTCAGGAGGCAAGAAGTCTCACTTTGCCAAGGTTCAGGAGGCTTGCAGGAAGGATGTCGAGCGGGCATTTGGTGTGCTCCAATCTTGATTTGCTGTTGTTCGGTACCCTGCTCAGACTTGGTAGAAAGATCAAATGTGGGAGATCATGACTTGTTGTGTCGTCTTGCAAAATATGATCATTGAGAGCGAGCAGGAAGAGCCAGTGTTTGACACTGAACCATACTATATGCAGGGTCCTCTTGCTCAAGTTGATCACCAGCTACCGGCAACCTGGACTGCCTACCTAAATATGTGTCAGGAGATGCGAGACCCACAGATGCATCAACAACTGTAGCAGGATCTGGTGGAGCACCTATGGAGGCTCAAGGGCGACGCCTAGCTCGACGTGTGATGGAATATAAGTTTTAATTTGTTGAACTATATAATTTGTACTGAACTATTTGTTGTTGAACTATTTGATTTCTATAGATTTTCTGTGATAAACTATGTGATAAAAAATTACTTATGTTGAGAATTCACGCTGAACCACGCCGAATATGGGCCGATTCGCGCCGATATCGGGCCATTTTTCCCCGAAAGTGGGTCGAAAAGCGGGCTCATTTGCGCCAAAAATGGGCCGATATCGGCGCCTCTGGGGGGAGGGCGTGGGGACGACTGGGTGCCCAACCGCCCCAGAGCCGATTATACCGCCGGCTCGCCGCCGGGCGGCGATTTTTATGCCTCCTGGGGGGTCAACGGCTGGAGATGCTCTTATCCCCATCACAGACGGCCAATGCTTTGAACCAGGAACTAGATCCTGGTACTCTCCAATTCCTCTGAGCAACAGATGGCTGGTGCGGTGGCCTACGCGGACAATAATGCAATCCACGAGCACTATCGTGACGCTGGCCATGATCCTGTCTCCGTGCCGCAAATGGTGACCATCCTCGATCTTGCGGTCGCCGTTCCAAGGGAAGAAAAAGTGGAAGGGCGATCAAGGTACATGGTGCCAAACTGCCATTACCACTTCAGTGCCGGGAGAGCGTCCGAGTATTGTGGTCACAGCAGTGTTTCTTGTCTTTGTCTTTGGCAATATTTGTCCTGAATGAAACATCCAAAGGGTGATGGGTTGTAGCAAACGAGAGACTGGTTGAAACATGCGCAAATACAGCAGTATAGTACATCCAAAAGGTGGGCTTACCGTCCACGTTGGTGACGATTGCGTGTGAGGAGCACCAAAAGGAAGCAAAGGCCGACAGATCGATTCGAGAGGCATACTGTCACAGACACAGGAGTAGCTAGTATCGAACGGGATCGATTCCAGAGGCACACACACAGATCTGGTAAGGTTCCGTCTCCCTCCCTCCGCTCGAATCTCTTCTCCATCTCCAGTCTTGTAATGCTTATCGAATCTGCTGTGCTGTGCTAATCTCACCTCACCGGCGGGGGATACGCAGGCGCGGCAGCGAGGGGCGGAGAAGTTAGGACGATGGGGAGAATCCGGTTCACCCTGGCGGAGGTTGCCAAGATGGAGGAGGTCCTCCGTAACCTCAAAGCCATGCCCAAGCGTCCGGTCATCCAGGGACTCACCGACGACTTCAACGCCTCCCCGGACCGCTCCGGCGACGACAAGGTCCCCGTCCAATACAATCAGGTACGTTGCCCAAGATAGATACAGTACAAGCAGGTCCGCCCTATTTTCTTTTCTAATTCCGATCTGCGTCGGCGTCGGCGTAGGTGCACACCTGGTTCCAGAACCGGAGGTACAAGCAGAAGAGGAGGGGTAAGCGGCCGCCGGCACGAGGGAAGAAGATGCTGCCCACGGGGGCTGAGGCACAGCACCCAGCTTCCTACTGGGTTCAGTCATCTTCCCCTTCAAACTCCGAATCACAGTCAGGTCTGCGCTGTTCATTCCCTTTTATTCAGAATTGCAGGCTACATGGCACAATTTTATTGTTTCTTGTATCGAAGATTTTTAACTTTTTGTAACCGACCGAACACATACCATGTATCATGTCGATTATGGATTATTGATATTGTCGTTGCCAATCAGGGAATACCTCTTCGGATGGTGGCCTAGTCCAGCTTGAAGCAAAGTCACCAAGAAATGGTGCATGGTATGCAGATTCATATTTCTTGCTTTATTTCTTCTTTTATGCCAATCGATGTCACATTTGGTCCCTTTTTGTGCATGTCATCTAATTTTTATCATGAGTGTGGGTGGGTCTGTTAGGTGTGTCGGTATGCGGTGGGCGGGTCACTTGCATGAACCTTACAGTTTTACATGCTTGACCAATCTTTGTTGTCACAGGTACGATGTTGCTGCCATTCAGTCCTGCAGGTTTTCTGAGACGGGGGAGCAGGTAAATTCATTTCCTAGCTCTAAATTCTTGAAACAGGGAACTTATTATTAGATATGATTTATGTTACTGAATTCATTTCTGTCATTCTTTATTCAAGCATTTTGCTAAAGCTAGAGATGATTCCCGTCTATTTATAGATGGATGGCACTGTGTGATAGATTGGCCTAACACTTACAGCAGGGACAGTATTGGGGTCCAAATATTCTCAACACACCTGTCTTATATACTCCCTCTGTCCTATAATATAACATGTTATTACAGTCAATGTACTCATAATTTGGTTGTAATAACATCTTATATTATGGGACAGAGGGAGTAACTTTGTGTTATAGAAGTCATGTGTGTTGGGCAAGTATCACCCCATCCTTCTCTACACTTATACAAGATGGTACTAAAGTACTGATCAGTTAACACAACCTGAAGTACCTTCTATATATGCTACTTTAGGCTTATATGGGAACTTGTCTGCTCCCTCCGTCCAGTGAAGAGTGTACATCTCGAAATTTTAGGATAAATTATGTAGTTAAGTAAAAAATGCATTGGAAAGATGCAAGCCACCATCTCTCTCATCTTTAATTATCCAACCCCCAATAAGCTAAGTGTATGTAGAAATTAAGAAGACCATGTGTAGATTGCTATTGGTCTTGATTACCGTGTGATGAGAAAGAAGTGTTTTTCCCTACTTTAAAGTGCATTGGGAAGATAGAAGTACACTCTTTTGTAGACAAATTTTGAAGCTAGATGTACACTCTTCACCGGACGGAGGGAGTATGTTACAAGATGGTAAAAAGGTTACTTTTCACCATCTCTCTGTTTCGGCATGTACAACAAGAAAATATATAAGTTGAATGTTTCAAACAAATAATTTAGGTCAGTCCATTTAATTATCATGAGAAGCGGGTTTAAACCGTGAGCCACAGTACTATTTACACTTGAGCTCTAGGAACTGAAGCAAACCAAACTACAATGGCAGTTTTCATGTCAGTTTGATGATTTCCCATAATTATATATAGTGTTTATTTCTTCCACATATTATTGGAGAATTACAGCAGGAATAGTACTATTGTTTTAGCAATCACTTTGCATCCTTGTAGGTGTAGTCTTTAGTGTATGTAGCAACCATGGAAGGCAAACATGTTTGACGGGCACAAACCCGTCGGGTCCTAAGTGAACAAGTGATTCTTGTTGTGCGAGTGGCTGTGGCCTTGTGATTCGACTTGAGTATGGATTGACAAGAGATGTGCATAGAGAAATAAAGAGAAGCAGATTTGTTGATCTTGCTGCCAACATGGCAAAGATTACTGTCAAAACCAGCAGTTTAGGGTGATTTGCGCTTCTTTTCGGAGTTGAGGGTGAAAACTAGGCTCGATCATTTTCTGAGAATTATATAATGCTCGTGTGCTATAGTGTTTAATCACTCTCCACAGCGGGTTGACTACCTGTGCATTATGCCAACTGTGCTTACACTAATTTATTTTTTCTGTTTCAGGAAGTGCAAGTTTGGTTATCTGGATTTGGGGCTGAGGAGGAAGAATGGATTAATGTTTGTAAATCTGTGAGGTTGCGTTCTCTTCCATGTGTAGCCAGAGAATGTGTTGATGTGCTTCCTGGGGATCTTATTCTTTGTTATCAGGTAGTCATCTTAAACAACTTCCCTTAACCTGACTTAGAAAGTTTGCATGGCACAACTGATAATTCATGTCTTCATGAAGCTTTAATTTATCCTTCTGGATTACTAAGCCGGTTTATTTTAGCCACAGAATATTTATCTAATCCCCGGAAGCTGTTAAAATTTTGCTTTTTTTATGCGCTTAAAAATTATGTTCATTAACTTACTATGCAACCGTTATTTTCTTTCTGTTACTTGTTGGCCTGTGAAAGAGTGTTGGATATGTCGGTCGGATCTCACCTACGAAAAGTGCTGAGCCTTCGGAACTGTGGTGCACATGCCAAAGCATTTATGTGGTCCTTTTTGAAGAGATGTAATTGATTAGATATTTCAACTCTGTTGACACTCAAGGTTCTTCAATTCAAAGGCTCTATTCCGTGTTTGTTTAGACTTTAAAAGTAGTGCTTAAGAATTGTGCTTGCCAATAATTCTTAATACCCTTTTTTAATCCTTATGAATTGCATGTTCTACTGCTGCATGCGTGGTATATGCTATATACAGCATGATAGTTGCAGTAAATAGGACGTTTAATTAAGTAAACATATGTTTCCTGGGACTATCCATACCTTGGTAATCATATTTCACAATAGAATTTTACTGTGATGCCACTTGGTCCAACTGGCAGCAATGTTTTGACCATTTAATAGTCGTGTGAATGACCAAATGGCTGTAAAATCACCACATTTTATTAATAATATCATACTTTTGAGCATTAGAATTAATTTTAATCTAAAATTGGGTGTGAATTTATTCTATGAATATTACTATTACTTTATTATTAAAGTGAGCACAGTAAAGCTGCTTTTTTCCTTTTTTAATTTATAAATTGGATATTGCAACTTTCATCAAATAAGGCTGCCTAATAAATACTAATGTTGGTAGTTGCGCACAAACCGGTGGGCTGATAAATTAGAGTGTAGAGATTAATTTTGCATGAATTTACTTCCAGTTCAAGACAATATCATACTCAAATTGGAGTATTATAGAGAGCCTGAGTAAGTAACATTGTGAACTAAAGTCCCGTAAAAGAAAATTGTGAAGGAAAGTTGAAAAAAAGGGCCAAACTATTTTTCAAGCGATTTAGTTGTCTTGTAATGTGGTGTTAGCATTACTTTCGAGATGATTTCTAACAGGAATGAACATTTCTGTGCTGTATAACAGGAAGGAAAAGAGCAGGCCCTCTATTTTGATGCTCATATTCTTCAAGTTGAAAGGCACACACATGATATAAGGGGTTGCCGCTGCAGTTTTCTTGTTCGTTATGATCACGATCACTCTGAGGTAACTCATCTTCTTTCTAACGCTGTTGTGTGTGCATGCATTTACTTTGGTTACGGTGTTACACACCGTACTTTGGTTACGATCATTGGGGCCAGGGTTGTTTGCCTGCACATAGAGTTATATTTTGGACTTTATCTTGGATTCGAGAAAGAACTTAATGACAACTACTAGCGAGCTGCCAAATCAGAGCTCCATCCATATGTTTTATATGTAGTTGGGTATGGTTTTCTTCTTCATAACATGTGTGGACATCAATAGATAAGTATAGCTCGCCATGCTCCTTAGTCGACCCATCAAAACCCATCCTAGTCTTTGAAGGAAATCAAACTTACTTTGGAATTTCCTTGCGATTTCATCTCCAATCTGCAATTTCTTTGGCAACCATACAATATAAATCTGAATGTTCAAGGAAGATAGATGGGAAGAATAACAGTGCAAAATACTACGATTTTTTTTTCTCTGCTAATTATCTTACAATGTAGTCAAATAAAAGGGAAAGCGCAGAGTGATGAGTTTAGCTTGTTTCTATGATGTTTAGCATGAATAAATATATTTTTGGAGAAGTTGTCCCTTGATTTTTCATTTATTTTCACGTGACAGGAGATTGTTCCACTGAGGAAAGTATGTCGTCGACCATCTACCGATGTTAAGATTGATATTGTAATTGATGATAGCCTAGCTGAGCAGAAAGCTCAAAAGTGGCACAAGAGGATGGATATGAACCCTGATGAGGTCACCATGGTTCCCAGCCCACCAAATCAAGGAGGGCCATCCGACAAGCTGGCTGCTCCCTTACTTATCACGCCTGACAGCACCCACAGTGATTCAGTAGCAGATGAGCAGATGGGGGATATCGAGGCTGCTTCAAAAGGTGGAGCTAAAAGCAAAGCACATGGTGAGAAGATGAACGTCGGAGCGTAGTTGTTTCGCTTCCCTGTGCATTTCTTTGTGAACTTTTAGTACAAAAATGTTCGTCTTTGAACCTCCAACGAGGAAGGATGGTTGCCCGGTAACTATAGTGTGCTGATGTTGACTTGATTGGAGTTGTGGTGTACTTCCAAAATTCTGTTCACTTTGGTATCTATATCTATATAACTATGTCATGGGAGAACATGTCGTTTTGTGGTCGTGGTGTATTCCAACTGTCCGTTAAGGTCTAGACAGGCACAATTTCTAAAACAAAGAACGCACACATGCAATTTCTTGCACATTGTGGTCACACATCTTCATTTATGGTACATATTTTTTTCCAGAACATTTACGGTACAATAATTAAACACTTACATAAAGTGGTATGTTGCATCTACCTTATGACCAATACATGGCATCGGGAATGGCAAGTCACGGTCATTGGGGCTAGGCTGTTGAGACTACTCGTGGACTACGTGCAGTTAAGTCGATCATGATGTGACCCCTTTCGGTAAATCGTCAATCCCAATATGGTGAATCGCTCGCTACAAACATGGTGACTTGGTGCCATAGTATACACCACAACAACCTATTGACTCGGCTCGACTCACAGAACTCGCTTACATGCTGGTGAAATGACCCAGTGATGAGGCACACTGGATGACCTGGGTGAAATGAAAGTGTGTATAGGTTATTCGATGCATGTGTTACTTTGATGAGGAGGCGGTTGAGCTGATGGCGCACGGTGAGCACATCACAGTGATTGGTGATATCATACCAATTCTCATCTAGCTGGTTGAGCCCCACAACGCTTATCTGTAGGACCAAGATGAAGAACGCATCCATGTGCCTGGTTTTCTACCCTATCGATGGCGAAGATGACAGTCCCGCGGCTGTGGATCTCGACAAGCGATCCATCCGTGAACTGAAGCTTGCCGGAGATCAATCGGGCAAGCTTGCCAAACGCATCGGCCGATCTGGTCATGTGGTTTGTCGCGCCCTTGTCGAGGAAGTACACCTCGCATCGGTTTTCGCCATTATGTGTGGGCATGATCATCACCTTCTCTGCATTGAGGAAAACGTGGCCACCCGTGTGCATAGGTGGTCGGACCGTGCTCGTGGTTTCGACTGAGCTCAAGTTCGCGACCTAGCAGCTAGTACAAAGAGACGTCGAGTCCTCCTTGACTGACTCAACGCAGGCCATCACCACACCTAGTCCCTCATCTTCCTCAGTATGTATGAGACCGCCCCGTAACGTTGCTTCTTGCAACACTCGCAGGCCCAGTGGCCCTTATTGCCGAAATACTAACATATGTTCTAGTCTTCACTGTTTTCGGGAGCGGTGCTAGCCTGCCCTATTTCTGGGTTTGTCCTAGCTTCTGCCCATGGTTTCCGCTGCCTCGGCGCCTGCGGCCACGACCACCATCTTTGATCGTGGCTCTGCCGCCACGCGACTGCCTCTTCTTCCCATTTCACACCTTTTGAGTGTGAATTAGACATCCGCCACTAGGGCTTTCCCTACTGTAATCCAGACGGTCCTCAACCATCCGGAGCTGCCCCGTAAGCTCCTCGATGGAGAACATGCACAAAGCAATCAGAATCTCGATGAAGGTTGCCACTTGCGCAAAACTGGAAGAGACACTGTAAACAAATTGTTGGACTATCTTGGTCGTCGATGTCGTTGTCGAGGGAGCCGAGCGAGGTGGCGAGGCTGGTGATCCTCATAGGGTAGTCGTTGACTCGCTCGGCTTCCTTGAAGACGACGGACTCAATCTCCACCCACAACCTATACTCTTTCGCCTCGCGCACGCGATCGCTATGAAGGCGCTAGGTTTTTAAGGAAGCGCATGCCTCCTTAATGCTCACCTTCCACACGAGCATGTTGTGCATCTCCGCGGGAAGCACGGAGGGGGGGGGGGAGCGGACCAGCACGGCCATGCCTGCCTGTCGTTTCTCTACGCAGGACGGTGTTATCATTAATGGTGTTCCATAGACGTACATGGTCCCTGCAGGTTCACTTTGATCACCAGTGCCCCGCCACAATAGTTGGTGCGGGTGAGCATCGGGAAGGAGAGGTTGGTGCCGCTACCAGCACCGGTGTCGTGCACGATCTCCCTTACTATGATCTCAGCACCCAAAGTGCCGCATGTCCTAATGCGCCCGTGGCTCTAAGAGCCATGTTGCTAGTACCCCGGCGGCGTCTTGGAACCGCCGAACGTTAATGCTGCCGTGGTGGCATCTTGGAGCCACCGGTGGCTAACCGTTGTTGTCCTCCTCTACTCGACATGGTCGCCTGAATAAGGCTTTGATGCCAATTGTTAAACGCAACTACTATTCTCAGGTCCCAAAATGTGAGGGCTCGGCACGTGCTACTACTTGAAGCTCAACTGATAGGAGCTGAATGCTTTCTCTCATGAATTTGTTTGTGTAAGATGAAGAAATACTAGTCCTTTACAAGCACAAATAAACCGCTCAATGAGGCCGATGACCTCATTGCTTATGTCATGTTCTAGATGACATCACTGCTGACCTCATGCCCTAGGATGACATCATGGATGACCTCAGTGGCGAAGCCACACATAGGCTGTGTAGTCACTTGACTACACAGCTCACTGGAAAAAACGGAATACAACAAGTATAAATCATGCAGAAAAACATAAAAATATGTACATTTGACCACAATTTCCGAGTGACTACACATGATTTTATTTCTAGCACCGCCACTGGATGACCTAACTATTTTAGACATGGTTTAATCCTACACTAACCATACGCCTAATAATGGCGAAGGGATGGGACACACCTATACGGTTCTAGATGGACCACCTGGTGCCGAAAGTGTGCACACTGAACCTACCAGTACGTACCACATTGGACGGCCAAAACACCTGGCAGGAACGGGGTCCTTGGGTAAGACTTGCACAAATTCTGACCGGAATTAGCACCCTTTAAGTAATTGCTTCTTTTACCCCAGGGAATTTATAATAAGATTAATTGCAGAACATTAATTGCAAAAGATTGCCTTCTCTTACATCAGAGGCTGGTAACACACAACCTGCTCAACTGGTAACGTATGCTTCTCCCTCCCACCCCTCTCCATCTCCATCTCCATCTCCATCTCCATCTCCAACGAATCTGCTCAGTCATCTCACTGCTCGGGCGACGGCAAGGTCCCCGTCCAGTACAATCAGGTACTAGTAGATTTTCCATCCCCATTGCCCAAGATCTGCTCCGTCTTATCTCCTATTCGGATCTATACATGTTGATTTGTGTTGTGTGGTCACAGGTGAGGAATTGGTTCCAGAACCGTAGTACCAGGATGATGATGATGCCTCCAGTGGCGGAGGAACACCACCCAGTGGCCGTATCCTACTCAGGTGCTGCTGAAAATCCCCATCTAACTTAATAAGGTGTTTTATTTCCACATACTCAGATGTAACAATTCAACTGATAGTTCAGTTGCTAGGATGTCTATTTCTAAAGCTCTGGTGGTGGAGAATTTATGCGTATCAGTGTTGTGCTCCTTCAATATGTTGTGGGCAGGGGTACCTCTCTCGGTGTCTAGGCTCCTTGAAGGTTCTACATGGCGTGAACCCTGTTGTCGTGCGGTATCAATTAGTCGTTGTCGCCATTTGGGAAATTGCACGACAGGTGGTTCGTGTGCAGGGAAAAAATGGCAATCAAGTTAATCTTGGCGTGTTCTTTGATTTCATATAACCTAGCCTGTACTTTTTTATGGGCACATCAAAACATGGCCCATTGCCTGGGTCGTTAAAGCTCCCTTGGGATACTCCAGGACACATGATTGATTGTGGGCCCTTTACTTTTATTCAGAACAGCAGACACATTTTTTAACTCAATTTAATGTTGGCGGGTTCTGGGACTTTATAGCCTAGCATGTAGTTCTTCGTATTTGTGGGCCCTTCAAAGCATGTCGTCGCTCTGTCTCAACCGTTGAGACTTATTTCGGCAATTGCAGGACACGTGGTTTGTGCCCTTTTTTTTTTATTCACAAGTCTTGGCCACATGGCACACTTTTCGTGTTTGTCATTTAGAAGATTTTATTTTTGTAACCGACCAAACACATACAATGTATCATGACGATTATGGATTATTGATACTGTCGTTACCAATCAGGGAATATTTATGTTGTACGAGTCCTGTGTGTTGGCGAATGAAACTATAATGGTGGTTTTCAGCTGCATTGCCACCATGGAACACCAATGACTCATTCTGCCAATCCCATGATCTATTGTCGACATAGGGAAAATTAGATTATGTATATGGTGCGAACGTGCAATATAACATCCTAACGCACATGACACAATCTACACCACCTGATCGCGCATTCCATTCCGTGATCATGATGTCATGATCCAATCATCAATGATGGCATGACATGGCCCTGAAGATGGCCATCACACAGTAGTCTCCTCGAAAATGGGTTATCAATATAAGTGAAATTCGGGTCTGCTCAGCAAGACTTTGTCATCGTCCCAGCAAGGTCAATTCATTTTCAAGTCCTGCCTGCTCCTCTTCCGCATAGCCAGCAACTAGGACGGGCATCTCTGAGCCAAAGGAACAAACAAACCTGTCTAGCTAGGTTCTTGTATTGTACATTTCCTTAAGGAAAGAGGCAACAGAAATAGTACTGCTAGTTTGCAAGATTGCAGTTTGGGTATTTTAATCTACCAGTTTTGAGACAGTATATTGCTAGATTAATGTTTTATTTATCTTCTGATATTTAATTGTAGATGAAGAAGAGCGTTAATTGTTAGATGATATTGCCACATTACTATTTTATTAATATTATGGGTATATGGTCATTTTCAAAAACATAGTATCACTAAAGAGGGTTCCTCGTATTCACTCTTTTAAAGGGGAAAACGAAAACCAAAGATGCAAATGGGGATTTTGTTTTATGAACCCTTACTTCATAAGGGGACAAAGGGATGATAAAATGTGCAACAAAGCTAGCAACAACATATATAATACAACAAATGTGCAGCGACTTAGCAACAACATTGGGTACAAATATCATTGCACAAGAGTTTTTTTCCAGTGAATAACCAGGTGTAATATTTCAATAAATAGCCAGGCGAAATTCCAGACCCATACTCATACGCATTCAAATAGTAAAGCATATGCATCCATGATGGGTTAATTCCCAAATTAACCAACATCCATGCTGTGTTAATTCACAAATTAACTAACTGATCCATCGACCTCTGTGCTTACTACCTGTCATACTAGCTGCCAAAACTTTGTTTCTTGATGTGCCTGCCCATGTTGGATGATTTGCCGTAATTCTAGTATTTATTACTTCCAGTTATCTATGGAGAATCACAACAGCAGTAGTATTATTGTTTTAGACTCTTGGTTGCGTCCACACACACCAAAGGAAGAAGTCACAGCCATAGTACGGAAAGAAGTTTGCATCATGTAGGTGTAGTGTATGTGGCAAGCGCGGAAGGCAAACGTGTTTGACGGACACCAATGGGCTGGTGAGGAGTTCCAAAAACTGTAGATTCCTAAGTGATACATGAGGTTAGGAGTGATTTGCGCTTCTTGTCACAGTCGAGGGTGAAAACTACACTCGATCATTTTCCAAGAATTATACAATACCCATGTTTCTCTAGTGTTTAATCACTCTCCACAACGGGTTCAATACGTGTGCATTACGCCAACTGTGCTTGCACCTATTTATTTATTTTGTTTCAGGAAGTACTAGTTCGATTTACTTGGCTTGGACCCGAGGAGGATGAATGGGTTGATGTTCAGAAATGTGTGAGACTGCGTTCTCTTCAATGTGTTGCCGTGCTGCCTGGGGATCTCATTCTTTGTTCTAACGTAGCCATTTTAAACGATTTCTCTTCACCTGGGCATCTCACAACTTGATAATTCATGTCTTCATGAAACTTTAAGTTACCTTTTGGAATACTAACCCAGTTTATTTTAGCTGCTCAATCCATGATTGCTGCTCCATTTCGCTTTTGTTGTGCACTTGAAACTCCGCTTGTCAACTTATTATTCCACGTTTACCTTCTTTCTGTTCCTTGTTGGCGGATGATTGAGTAGTGTTGGGTATGTCATCTGGGTTTCACCTGCCCAGAGTATTTCAAAGTTTCTATTTTGACTGTGTGCACATGACCAAGAGATTGATGTTCCTTGCTGACACTTAATGTTCTCCAGTTTATGTAGGCTCTATTTCTTGTTTGTATATACTTCTAAAAGTTGTTATTCCAGTTTGTGAGTTTTCAAACAATTGTGGTTGACAACACTTATTAAACGGCTTTACTTCAATAATCTTTAAGCATTGTGAGTTTCAGTACTGCATGTATTTTATATGCGATATATACTGGATTAAATAAGGCATTTAACTACAACATATGTTTGCTGTGTCTTTCCATATTCTTAGTAATCATATTACATAGTAGATCACTGTGATGCCACTTGGTCCAACCGGCACAATTGATTTCACTATTTATTTGTCGAGGCACGAATGGTCAAATGACCGTAAAAATCAATGCATCTTATTATGTCATACTTTTGAGCACTAAAACTAATTTCATATCTAAAATTGGGTGTGAATTTATCCAACCATATTATTATTAATTTATTATTAAATTGAGCACTGAAAGCTTCTTTTTTGTTTTTCAAAATGATGGATGTAACCTATCTATGGTCATTTATAAGGTGGATAAAAACCAACTTTCATTAAATAAGGTTGTCTAATAAATCCTCATGTTGGTAGTTGCACACAAACACTGGTATGCGGATAAATTAGAGCATTGAGAGGAAATGTGCACAAACACTGGTATTTCAAGACAGTATTATATACTCAAATTAGAGTATTGTTGAGGGTCTGATTAAGGAGTTTTGGTCACTGCATGTAAATAACACAGTGAAGGAAAGTTGATTAAAGAGACAACCTATTTTTCATGTGATTTAGCTATCTCATCATGTAGTGTTATCGTTTACTCAAGTTGATTTCTCTGCTGAAATGAACAGGAAGGCAAAGAGCAGGCCCAGTATTTTGATGCGCATGTTCTTCAAGTTCAAAGGCGCACGCATGACGTAAGGGGGTGCCGCTGCAGATTTCTTGTTTGTTATGATCATGATCGCTCTGAGGTAATTCTCCTTCTGTCTACACTATTGAGTGTTCATGCATTTACTCAGGCCCGTCGATAAGGGTGGCCAAAGTGGCCAACCGCACAGGGCCCCCAATTTCTTGGGGCCCCCGATCTGAGAGATGGCCTGCCTGTTCAGTCACCGCACGTCCATGCAGGAGACGGCTCAAATCGATGATATCTCCTCCAATCTCTGTGCACGCCTTCTATGTGAGCCCTAGGGTCGCGGCCTACCCTAGTCCCCAGCCTCCGCCGCTAGTCCCCCGCCAATCACGCCGCCTCTCGCTTCTCCATCCTCCAATGCACCGAGCTGAAGAACCAACGATGACGACTGATGGCATATCTGCTGCAATTCGCCACAGGCCATCGCTCTTCCCTGGTCCAGCCCCGCCTGCTACCTGATCCGTGCTAGCACCACCGCACCGTTCTTAGTAGTGCTCCCGGACGCTGCCCAATTTCCCCAGCCGCGATCCTGGTGCCTCTGCTACGCACAGGCACTGTCCGTGCCTCCAAAGTTGAGAAAGGCCAACTTTGGTCTAGGTAATTTCTTGGACCGAAACACACAGACAGACAACTCTGGAAGATGCATGCATTTGAACTGGCATATTGTTGTATGCGTTGATTCTAATTGATGCATTTGAACATTCAACTAGCATTTAATTTGAAATGAATTATCTATCTTGAACTCAAATTGATGCATATTTAATTTATTTCAGTTTAATTTCATGTTTTACAAATATATGATGTATACTATTTAATCGCTGCACACACCGGGAGTGTCATATGGAAGGCATACTGGCATAGATGAAGCATACTATTGATTTGGCACTCCTTTATATCCCCGTATATTTTTTGTCATGGTTTGTATATTTTGTTCGATCGTTAAGCAGTGAGTTTCAGTTTTACATATATTCTGCAACTGAGCAAAGTACGCCTGAGTTTCTAAAAAAATTAGGGAAGAATTTTGTATTTCGACCCGGGCCCCCAAATTCCTGGAGACGGCCCTGCATTTACTCTTGTTCCACCATGGTTGGATGTCGGAATTATATAACTGAGGGTTGGGTCCTGGAGTTGCAATTCTGTTTATAGGGCTGTTTGCCTGATAATAGAAATGGATTTTGGACTAATTCCTCTACTCCACGAAAATTATTATGACAACTACTACTTGAGTTACCGAATCAGACCTCCAGCCCTATGATTTATATGTAGTTGGCTATGGTTTTGTTCTTCATAATGTGCCTGGACATCAATAAATGAGTAGCTCACCACGGTCTTTTCTCTACCCATTAAAATCCATCCTAGTTTCGACATGAAACCAAACTTACTTCAAAATTTCAATGTGATTTCATTTTGAATCTACAATTCTGTTGGCAACTAAACAAAAGAAAACTAGTTTCTGTAATATTGATGGGGAAGAACAGTGCAAGATACTATGTTGTTTGTTCTAAGCTAGTTATCTTACTATGCAGTTAACTAAAACAGAAGGCGGAGTAAAGAGTTTACTTTGTTCTATGATGTTTATACCCAATAATTTAATTTTGCATTTCTTTTCATGTGACAGGAGTTTGTTCCACTGAGCAAGGTATGCCGTCGACCAGAAACTGATCACATGCACCAAATATCCGAAAAGCCACACAAGATAATGGATGTCAACACTGACAAGGTGACGAGGGGTGGGGTTCCCATTCCACCAGATCAAGGAGAGGCGTCTGACAAGCCGGTTGTTCCCTTACTAGACGCACCTACTAGCACCCGCAGCAATTCAATGGCACATGTTGAGATGGAGGATCCAGAGGCTGCCCCAAACGACGAAGCTGCAAATGAAGCACATGGCAACAAGATGAATGTGGGAGTGTCGTTCTTTCGCTCCCCTGTGCGTTTCCTTGTGAACTTTTTAGTGAAAAAAATGTTCGCCCAAAAACTTCCAATCGAGGAAGGATGGTTAGTGGCCCAATAACTATAACGTGCCCATGTTGACTGGATTGCTTGTGTGGGGTATCTATATCTTTATAGCTATGTTGTCAGAGAAGATATTGTTTTGTGGTGGTATTGTCTTTTGGGGTGTGGGTTGTGCTTCACTACACCCTCTCTTAAATAAAATATTGGAGAATCAAAATAAAAAATATTTGAAGTTGAACTGCAATTTTATCCCATGGAAGGCCCTCCAAATACAAGATCCGTCTATACATCTCGTGAAATAAGGGATCTCTATATAGATCGTCCTTTGTCCTCTTCCTCTACCTGGACATCTAACGCTCTCCTTTCATCAGGATAATGGCATCCAAAACCTAAACTCAGTGACATCACAATATTGCTAGATGGGATGGGCGCTCCTTCGTGGGGATAATAGCAACGTTCGAATGTATGATCCCTTTTTGTGAATCAGGTTTGCCAGTGTTGCAAACAAACACATTTTTTTTGGAGAAAGGACAAAGACGAGAAAAACCAATTTATTATAAGACGATTTTGAATTGCTTTAACATGGTGATTTTCATCACCATCCCCCACCAAATTTCAGAAAAGAAGAGACATAGAAATCGGAAGTACAATCATATTTGCAATTCAGTTTAGTATATCAGAACTAAGTTTTTGCTCACATTTCCTGGCTAGCTCCTGTGACTCACATGGCAAGTGTCGCCGCCATCCTAACCAATTTCTCCTTCGCTCTCCCGTCCCTCGCCGCCGGTAGCCTGCGGCCATCCCGCGGCGGCAGTGAGGCACCTCCTCCACCTTCTCTTCCCCCTACTACCCGGGTGTGCTCCCTCTCTCACACACGACAACTAGGTACGGATCTCACCCCTACAGAGTACCTCGTTCTCGGCCAGCCATTGCCTACTTCATGGCGGCACGGCCCTCGTCAGGCATGTGTGTGAGGCGGGCAACTACCACCGGTCATGTTATCACAACTACTCATGGGTTGGCGGCGGTCGTTAGGGGGTTCCTGGCTGCCGCTGGAGGCTGGATCCATCTAATCCAATAGGCTCTTGAAACGAGACAATAGCTTCCTTCGGCATGGCGCACACCTAGTAGGTGCCCTTGTTGCTACATCTGGGCACTCGGTAACCCAGAACTAGGGTTCACTTCCGTGCGGGCGCAAGCTGAAAGTTGTGGGTGTGGTGGGCGGCGGAGTTTAGCTAGTGCGGCAGCTGGGGTGGACGGATGCCTGCTCACGGTTGACCGCAAGGTGCAAGGTGGGTGAAGGTGGACCCCCTTGGTAGCCGGAGTGGAGACTTCGGACAATGGGCACGACCACACCATTTCGGTGGGTCTTGTGTTCTAATTTTTTGGTCACAAAGATGGGATCCTCTATTCCAATTTTTTAATGTACCTTTACGTGTTTCGGTAAAAGTAATACAAAATTTAGCAGTGTGAACCCTACACGTCACACTAGTAGATCATCCACTAGCCGTGTTCCCTCCATGGCTTCACACATCCAGGCCTCCTTTGGTTTGGAGGAAATTTCATAGGAATTCTAGAGGATAGGATTCTTATAGGATTTTTTCCTTTAGAGCCCTTTGGTTTATAGGAATGGATTCCTATTCCTACATAGGATTGGTTCCTATCCTCCACATTTCATAGGAAAATAAAAATGAGCCTAGACTCAATGAAAAAATTCCTTTGGTGTCAACCAAATGACATCTTGTTTCCTATTCCTACTCATAGGATTTGAGATACATGTCATCTCATTTCCTACAAGATTCCTATTCCTACGATAATCCTATCCTATGAACCAAAAGAGGCCCTACTAGGAATTACCGGTTTAGGATTGTAATAACAACTTTACATGCTGCCATCATGCGATAATTTAAAATGTGGTTCAAATTTCAAAGTCTTACACGAAAGTTATGTGATATCTTGCTTAAAATCGAATTAATGAAGATTTCCAGGGGAGATATGTAGTTTTGAAGGAGGGAAGTGCTGGTTTTGGAGAAACATTTTGGGTTCTTGTGTTGCATTTTGGGTACTTTTAGGTGTTTGTGGTAAAAGTAATATAAATAATCAAATATACCAGCTCGCTGGTTTTTTATTTTAAAATATTAAAATAATTGTTTATTAGCAGCTAACTTGGAACATGTCTTTAGCACGCAACATGTGCACATGATGCTAATCTGTATGCGTTGCAAGTTGTTTGAAGCCACAAAGGTGGGCCTGCAAATGTGGTATGCACTATCGTTAGTGGCATTTGCTGCAGCCCGCACGCTGCTAAAGTTTAGGGCACTAGCAGCGTTCTCCCTCTATCTACACGTTGCTGGTAGTTCAGGCCGTGAAGGCTCCCTTTGTGTACCATAGTAGATGTGTGTGATTTTACTGCTGGCCTCTAGTCTTGAAGCAGCAGTAGCGCCCCTTTTCTTTCTGCACGTGGCAGGTATTTTGCCAATTTAGCGGCATCGTCTGGCTTTACCTGCACGCTGGTAGTAGTAAAATCATATAAGGGTTCCTGCACTATTGTTTTAAAGACCAAGTAGATGTCGTTGCACAAACAAGTGAACGAAACAATGTGGTATCAACCCATGAAGTTCGGTATATGTGCGAGCGTGAAGGAGAAAATTACTAAAATGAAACGGTAGGGCACAAGTATGTTGCCTTCTCCTTATATGCAAGTGTGTCATTCCAAAGGTACCCTATCATGATTTCCTTGCTTTTTTGCTCTGCGTGTGATAAGGATCAAGTATGACAATGATGTTACAGTTCAGACGTGTAGCCTTCATGGCATTATAAAGTGCCCGAAGCCTTGTGAAGCATACATCAATCATGAAAAGGCTGAACATTTTGAAACCCCCTGCAAAGTGCGGACTAATTTTATCCGTGGGGTAATCTTCGATGAATTTGATACCCTATTGCACCTTGACTGTGTAAAATGTGGCTTGTTGTTCAGCTTCCCAGATTCGAACGACCTGATGGAGAGGCTTTAGTTCCCTTGCGAGGTCGTTGTACTCATCCACCGGTACCGTTGGTTGACAAACGATATGATAGTATTTACATTGGCGGTGTATCATAATATATAACTCCAGAATCAAGGTCCGCAATGTCCGCAAGGGTGGAAAGGGGTGAGGGAGTCCTGGATTAGGGGGTCCTCGGGTGTCCGGTCTACTCGATATGGGTCGCACTGATGGGTCGTGAAGACAAAGCAGAGGATTATCCCCCGTGTCGGGGTAGGACTCCTATATGCGTGGACGAAAAGTTTGGTGTCCGGGCGTACTAATTCCTTCCTCTACAAACCGACTCTATACAACCCTAGGCCACTCACGTGTGTGCATAAACTAGAGGGTAAGGTCCGTAGAAGGGGAAGAATCATAGGCTAGACTGCTAGGGTTTAGCCATTACGATCTCGAAGTGGATCAACTCTTGTAACCCCTATACTCTTCGAATACAATCAAGCAGGACGTAGGGTTTTACCTACTTTAAGGGGGCCCGAACCTGGGTAAACACCGTGTCCCTGTTGTCCCTTGTTACCCTCGATCCTTAGACACACAGCTTGGGACCCCCTACCCGAGATCTGCCGATTTTGGCACCGACATTGGTGCTTTCATTGAGAGCACCGTTGTGTTGTCGACAGAAGAATCGATGGCTCGCCTCATCGTCGACAATGGCGCTGTCTCCGGGGAAACCTTTCTCCCTGGTCAGCTTTTCGTGTTTGGCGGCTTCGTGCTACGTGCCAACTCGACCGGTCACCTTGAGTAGGTCGACAGCTATGACCCTGGTCACCATATCAGGTTTGGAAGTTTGAACTACATCGTCGATGTCTGAGGAGAGTTGATTTTCGAGGGGTTCACGGCCTCGATCGCCGCTCCCCACCCACACGAAGGAGGCTCTTCGGATCTACCATCAGATCCTGCCCAGGGGTCGACTCTCATGTCCGCCTGGGACTCAGATCCGCGGACCACTTCATTCGAAGACGGGAGGACAAATCCCGCCGGACTCTCCCTCCCCATGGAGCTTCTAGCCGGAGACTTAGACGCCTCTGCTCCGGAAGTGGTAGCCAGGCACCACTGGGTCCTCGTGCCCGCATCAACGCCGGTGTGCATGAGGACCCCCGAGTCCAAGGCACGAGCAGCATGCCGGTCGATTCCAAGGCCGTGCTCCTCGCGTTGGCCCTTCGACGCTCTCTCACGACGGCGGAGATAGATGTGCGGCACCTCGACCGCAAGAATGCTAAGGCGCTCCAACTCAGCGTCGATTTGTCGGAGCATGAGGCATACAAAGAGGCGGCGGCTAAGGTGAAGGCGGCCCGCCATGCAAAGGAGCATGACCGTCTGGTCCGGAGGCTCTAGGGGCAAGTGTGCGCCAAGAATTGTGACGTACCGAACGGATCCACCTATGTACTATGGTAATTTTTTCCGGCGATGAAATGGTGTTCCGATGAACTGCGTATTAATCGTGGTGCTCTTATAACACAAATGACCTAAGTGCTTATGTCAATTCCTAGATGACATCACTGCTGATCACATGTCCTATGATGACATCATGGCTGACCTCACTATTTCAGACATGGTTTAATCCTACACTAACTATACAGCTAAGAATGGCGAAGGGATGGGACGTCTATCAGCGAGGTTCGTGGAGGAGGGTCGGGTCGATTTGTCTTTGCGCATGGCTCGCGGTTAAGCGCAATGACGGCATATCGCTGGCGCTGGCCAGTTGCGACTGCCCGTGGGATAGGTGCGGTCATGGGTGACTACGATTTCCCCGCAAAAAAATTATAATAAGTAAAAAAACGGGCGACCATGATTTGACCCCTTTACGTAAATTGTAAATCCCAATATGGCGAATCGCGCGCTTGCAAGGGAAGTAAGCTCAACGCCAAAGTATACGCCGCAGCAACCTAGTGACTCGGCTCTACACAACCTGGCACACTGAACCTACCCGACCCGTACTACATTGGACCCCAAAACACCTGGCAGCTGGAACTTGCACCAATTCTGACCGGAATTGGCGCCCACAGTATTTGTTTTTATCCGGGGGAATTAATGGAATTAATAGCACTACATTAATTGCAAAAGTAGGTTGCGTGCGTGTGAGTAGAAGTGCCAAAAGGAGCTTGGACACACCCACCTCCAGTATTTGCATCGGCCGCGTGATCCAGCTTGGACACAGCCGCTGGTGACACACACAACTGGTAACGTAAGCTTCTCCTCCCTCCCACCCCTCTCCATCTCCATCTCCATCTCCATCTCCGACGACTCTGCTCATCTCACCGCGTAGGCAGGTGCGGCAGCCAGGGGAACTATGACGGGGCAGCCGCCAAGGCTCGTGTTCCGGTTCACCCAGGCGGAGGTCGCCAAGATGGAGGAGGTCCTCCATGACCTCGACGCCATGCCCAAGCGTCCTGTCATCCAGGGCCTCATCGATCACTTCAACGCTTCCCCGGACCGCACCGGCGACGGCAGGGTCCCCGTCCAGTACAATCAGGTACTACTAGGTTTTCCCTCCTCGTACGTTGCCCAAGATCCGCGTCCCCGCCCAGTACAATCAGGATCTATACGTGTGGATTTGTGTTGGGTGGTCGCAGGTGAGGAATTGGTTCCATAACCGGAGGGCCGCGCAGTCGCAGCAGTCCAGGAAGATGATGCTGCCCCCAGTGGCCGAGGGACACCACCCAGTAGCCGGATCCTACTCAGGTGCTGCTGGCATCCCCATATTAACTTAATAAGCTCTTTATTTCCTTACCATGTACTTAATTGTACAAATCTTAAGTTGCTACGATGATACATGATGGTCTATTTGGTAAAGGTTTCGGGCTGCAGAAGTTATGCATAGCCTCACCCGTTGGGTGCAAGGGTCCCTCTCTCAGTGTCTAGGGCATGTTGTTACAAGGTTTTGCATCTCATGAAGCTTGTGGCCGCGCTGTCTCACCTGTTGACGCCTAGTTCAGCAATTGCGCGACACGTGGTTCGTGCGCCTATTACATTTATGCACAACTGCAGGCAAACAATGGCAATCGAGTTAATTTTGGCCAGTTAGCCTATCCTGTACTTTTTTGTGGGCACATCAAGATATGCCGGTCCATTGCCTCTGTCATTGAAGCCCCTTAATTTGGGATATTCCAGGACAGGTGGTTGTTTCTGCGCCCATTACTTTTATTCACAACAGCCGGCAAAATTTTCGATTAAAGTTCTCGTTGGCAGGTTCTGGGACTTTATAGCCTAGAATGTAATTCTTTGTATTTGTGGGCCCTTAAAAGTTTATCGCCGCGCTGGCTCAGCTGTTGACACTCAGTTTGGCAATTGCAGGACACGTGGTTTGTGCTCCCTTTACTTTTATTCATAACTCTAGGCCACATGGCACAATTTTCATGTTTGTCGTTTGTAAGATTTTAGTTTTGTAACTGACTAAACGCATATAGTCTATCATGTTGATTATGGTTTATTGATACTGCCATTACCAATCAGGGAATATTTCTTCGGATGGTGGTCATGTCCAGTTTGAAGCAAAGTCGGCTAGAAATGGAGCATGGTATGAAGATATATACGTATTTTCATCATTTCCTCTTTCATGTCATTTCATGTCACATGTGGTCTGTTTTTGTGTATGTGATTTAATTTTCCACGTGAGTGTGAGTGGGTTTGTGTGAGGTGGGAGGGATACTTGAGTGAACCTTTCAGTTTTACATGCTTGACCAATTCTTGTTGTTACAGGTACGATGTTGCTGCCTTTATGGACCACAGGTTCATTGAAACGAGGGACCCGGTAATGACCATAGAACTTTTTGTTAAATAGGATTGATGTTAGTAAATTCATTTCTGCCATTCTTTGTTCAAGAACATAGCTAGCACAAAAGGTAGAGATGATTCTGGTTCTTGTCTTTTTATAGTTGGTGACAGTATTGATGTTAGAACATTTTGAATCACTTTAACAACCTTGTGTATTTGTACTTTAGGCTTATATGGAAAGCTAATTGGTGGTATCAAACTTGCTTTCACAATTTCTCTGTTTTGTCATAAATTGAATGTTTCTTTCAATGATTATATAGCTCTGTACACATGTCTGAGTTTCAAAAAGGAAAAAGTTAGTTCACCACCTTCAATTATCGTCCTTGAGCTGTAGAAATTGAAGCGAATCAAACTGCAATGGTGGTTTTCATGCCAGCTTGGAAATGTACCAAGTGCATTCAGCTGCATTGCCACCATGGAACCCCACTTACCCATTCTACCAATCTCATGATCTATAGTCAGCATAAGAAAAATATTTGATTTTTTATATGGTGTGAATGTGCAATAACGTACAACGTGCGACACAATCTGCGCCACCCGACCATGCATTGCTTGTCATAATCATGATGTCATGATCCAATCATCAATGGCATGGCCCTGACGACAGCAATCGCACAGTAGTCTCCTCCAAAATGGATTACTAAGTTAACTTCTGGTCTTCCCAGCGCCACAGGACTTTGTCATCATAATCAAGTCCTGGCTGCTCCTCTTCTGCACAGCCAGCCACAAGGAGGGGTATCTCTGAGACAAAGTGCCTAGCTAGGTTCTTGTATTGTACATCCTTAATGAAAGAGGCAAGAGAAATAGTACTGCTCATTTGCTAGGTTGCAGTTTGGATATTTTAATCTATGCGTTTTGAGACAGTAGATTGCTCGATTGCTGTTTTATTTTTCTTCTGATATTTCATCCTAGATGAAGAAGGGCGTTAATTGTTAGAGATATCGTCACATTACTATTTTGTTTTAACGACCCTTTCTTCTCAAGCGAAGAAATGGTTGATAAAATGTGCAGCAAACCTAGCAACATCACATGTAATACAACAAATGTGCAGCAAGCTAGCAACAACATTCAATACCAATATAATTGCATAAGAGTTTCTTTTTCAATGAATAGCCAGGAGCAAATTGCAGACCCGGACTCGTACATATGCAAACTGTAAAGCATGCTGTGTTAATTTGCAAATTAACTAACATCCATGCTGTGTTAATTTCCAAATTAACTAACTGATCATTCTAACTTTGTTTCGTGATGTGTCTGCCTGAGTTGGATGATTTGCCATAATTCAAGTATTTCTCTCTTTCATTTATCTACGGAGAATCGCAACAGCAGTAGTAGTCCTGTTTTAGACTCTTAGTTGCATCCACACACACAAAAGGAAGAAGTCACAGCCATAGTACAGAAAGAAGTTTGCATCATGTAGCAAGCGCGTAAGGCAAACGTGTTTGACGGACACCAATGGGCAGGTGCGGAGTTGTACAAACCTTCCTGTCCTAAGTGATACATGTGGTTAGGAGTGGTTTGCGCTTCTTTTCATAGTCAAGGGTGAAAACTAGCCTCAATCATTTTCGAGAAATATTCAATACCCATGTTCCTCTAGTGTTTAATCAGTCTCCACAGCGGGTTCAATACGTGTGCATTATGCCAACTGTGCTTGTATTTATTTATTTATTTATTTTATCTACGGAGAAATTTCAGGAAGTACTAGTTCGATTTACTTGGTTTGGACCTGAGGAGGATGAATGGATTGATGTTTGTAAAGGTGTGAGACTGCGTTCTCTTCAATGTGTCGCTGTGCTGCCTGGGGATCCCATTCTTTGCTTTAAGGTAGCCATCTTAAACGACTTCTTTTCACCTGACTTGGCAAGTTAGCATCTCACAACTTGATAATTCATGTCTTCGTGAAACATTATGTTGGCCAGTTTATTTTAGCCACACAATATGTATCCAATGCCTGACAGCTTCTCCATTTTCCTTTTGTTATGCACTTGAAAATTCAGCTTGTTAAACCATTATTCCACGGTTGCTTTCTTTCTGTTACTTGCTGGCTTATGATAGAGTAGTGATGGGTATGTCATTTGGATTTTGCCTGCCAAGAGTCTTTAAAGGTTTCTGTTTTGACTGTGTGCACAACTGCACATGACAAAGACGTTGATTTTCCTTGTTGACACCCAAGGTACTACAGCTCTATTTCTTGTTTGTATATACTTATAAAAGTTGTGATTCCAGTTTGAGAGTTTTCAAACTATTGTGGTTGACAGCACTTACCAAACGACCATAAAAGCAATGCATTTTATTATGTCATACTTTTGAATACTAAAACTATTTTTTATTCTCAAATTGGGTGTGAATTTATCCAATAAATTTTATTATTACTTTATTATTAAATTGAGCACTGAAAGTTTTTTTTTTGTTTTTCAAAATGAAGGCTGTAGCCTATCTCTTGTCATTTATAGAGTGGATACACCAACTTTCATAAAATAAGCTTTTCCAATAAATCCTCATGTTGGTAATTGCGCACAAATACCGGTATGCCGATAAATTAGAGCATTGAGAGGAAATGTGCATGACTTTGCTGCTCTTTCAAGATTATATTATATACTCAAAGTAGAGTATGCTTGAGGGTCTGAGTAAGGATTTTTGGTCGCTGGGTGTAAATAACACAGTGAGGGAAAGTTGTTTTAGCTGTCTCATAATGTATTGTTATCATTTACTCAAGTTGATTTCTGTGCTGAACTAAACAGGAAGGCAAAGAGCAGGCCCGCTATGTTGATGCACATGTTCTTCAAGTTCAAAGGCGCAGGCATGACGTAAGGGGGTGCCGCTGCAGGTTTCTTGTTTATTATGATCATGATCACTCTGAGGTAATTCTCCTTCTGTACTACACTGTTGAGTGTTCATGCATTTACTCTGGTTCCATTGTTACACCATGGTTGGATATCAGAATTAATTGAGGCTTGGGACCTGGAGCTTCAGTTCTGTTATAGGGCTGTTGGCCTCACAATAGAAATGGATTTTCGATTTCATCCATGGAAGTTATTATTACAACTACGACCCAAGTCTGCCAAATCAGACATTCATCCCTATGATTTATAACGTGCCTGGACATCTATAACTGAGTAGCTCGCCACGATCCTTTCCCTACCCATTAAAACCCATCCTTGTTTCTGTGGGGAACCAAACTTACTTCAAAATTTCTATGTGATTTCATTTCCAATCTGCAAAAAAATTTATGACCGAATGAAAGAAATCTGAATGTTCACGTAAGATTGGTGGGGAAGAATAGTGTAAAATACTGTCTTTTTTTTTTGTTCTAGGCTAGTTATCTTACTATATGTAGTCAAATAAACCGGAAAGCATAATGAGTATAGTTTGTTTTATGATGTTTATACCAAATAATTTATTTTGGCATTTCTTTTCGCGTGACAGGAGTTTGTTCCACTGAGCAAGGTATGCCGTCGACCAATGCACCAGACAGCCCAAAATCCACCCATGATGATGAGTGTCAACACTGACAATGGGGTTGCTCCCTTACTAGACGCACCTACTAGCACCCGCAGCTATTCAATGGCAGATGTTGAGATGGGGGATGCGGAGGCTGCCCCAAACAGTGAAGCTGCAAATGAAGCACATGACGACAAGATGAATCTGGGAGTGTAGTTCTTTCGCTTCCCTGTGCATTTCGTTGTGAACTTTTTAATCGAATAATGTCCGCCTAAGAACTTCCAATCGAGGAAGGATGGTTGCTGTTGACTGGATTGCTTGTGTGGTGCACAAAGTGTCGGATTGGGTATCTATATCTATATAGCTATGTCGTCAGAGAAGATATTGTCTTGTCAACTAATGACATATTTGAATGCATCACCATATATATATTGGCACCATCGAGGAAGCAGATCCATGGAAGAAGCAGATAGTATATTCAGGATGTTCTCCAGAACCGAAATTCTATAATATCAGAACATTGCTTGATGAGCTGGGCGCTCCTTCATCGGGATAATGGCGGTGTTGGAATGTATGACCCCTTTTTATGAATCAGATTTGCCATTGTTGCACACAAACACGATTTTTTGTGGATAAAGGACAAACACAAAATAACTTATTTAGTATAACCCAACTTTGATTTCTTTAACATGGTGAGTTTCATTACCATTCCCGACCTAATTACAGAAAAAAAGAGATACAGAAATCGGAAGTACAATAATATGTGCAACTGTGTTTAGTATATTATAACTAAGTTTCTGCTCACGTCTCATGGGTCGCTCCTCTGACTCATGGCACGAATGCCGCCGTCGCC
This sequence comes from Triticum aestivum, assembly GCF_018294505.1. Taxonomy (NCBI): domain Eukaryota; kingdom Viridiplantae; phylum Streptophyta; class Magnoliopsida; order Poales; family Poaceae; genus Triticum; species Triticum aestivum. The sequence goes on along the minus strand of NC_057794.1, from coordinate 3,543,118 downwards.
CCAACCAACTCCTGTCCCTTGCCACGGCCGCCGGCAGCCTCTGGCCGGCCCGTGGTGGCGGCGAGGCACCTCATCGACCTCCTTCACTTATCGAAAAAGGCTTTCGCCCCGCTTTATATATAAAGCAATGATCACCAAACATCCCGATACAAACGCATGCCACCACAACAAACACACACACCAAGGCATGCTACACAGGCGCTGAGCACAACAACACCACCCCTATATGAAAAGATGAAGCCGCATATGATGATCCGTGGACTCCATGGCGGCGTCTTCAGGAAGGATACGACACCAGAGCGCTGCCACTGCCCGATCCGAGAATCAGAGTTTCCTCTGGAGCAACACGATGGGCAATGAAAGCCGCGGAGACGCCTTCAAGAAGGGAATGAGCTTCGCCGCCGCCGATCCGTCCGAAGAAAGAACAGGTTTTCACCCCAGCCAACACTCACCACCATTGAACGCCACACCCCAGCTGCCACCCCGTCCACACGGCCATGGCCACCGGGCAGCACCAAGCCGCGGGCTCTGCCAAAATGCACCGCGCTACCACCAACAGGGCCGCCACCCCGGCATCCAAGATCTAGGCACCACCTAACCTGAGACCCGCCACTACCCCAACCCAAGAGACGAGCGGAAATGCCCCGCCTTCCGCACGCCTGGACGGCCCCCAGCGCCGACACCCAACAGGCCGGCCAAAACTGGCCTCCATTGCCCCGTCTTGCAGCCCTGAGCGCAAGACGAGCTCAATCCTGCCGCCGGGCGTGAGACGAGCTTGGTCCTGCCGCCTGGCGCGAGACGAGCTCGGCCCTGCAGCCCTCGGCACGAGACGAGCGATGGACCGCAGCTGGGAGAGGGCCAGCCCTCGGACTGAAGAATTACCCGGACGACAAGAGAAGGACCAAAGGTCGACACGGTCCGACCGCAGACGAGCTAACGTCGGAGTAAACCGGCCGTCACCGCGGGCAGAGCTGCCGAGCCACCGTATAGCCGCCGCGCCCACGGGAGGCCACCATGTCGGACCACCGCGCGCCACCACCCATGGCCGGAGCAACAACCACGCTAGGCTGCTGCCCCACCCGCGTCGCCCACCCAAATCCCAGCGCCAGATCCACGACAAACCCGCGGGAAAACGCGAGATCTGGCCAGCACACACCGCCACCAAGCCGCTGAAGCGCCGGTCAATTCGCTGCCAACACGCCGCCCGACGCCAGGAACGCCAGGCCGGGGAGCCCTCAGCCCGCGCCACCCATAGGTCGCCGGCAAGGGAGGTCCCCCGAGCCAGATTTGGGCCGGGGACAACCGCCGCTGCCACCACACACGGGCACGCCCCTCCACACCCCGATAAGTGGCCACCCAGCCGCCGACGCAGCACGCCGCCCTACAGAGCCGCGCACCTCCGCTCGATGCAGCTGCCCCGCCGCCACCGACGCCAGCCCATCGTGAGGAAGGGGAAGGAGGCCCGCCACCACCGACGCAGGCCGGGCTTTGCCCGACGACACGGGCCGGCTGCGGCAAGGAAGAGGAGGGGAGGGGGAGAAGGGGTTGGAGGCGCTAGGGTTCGCCTCCCCACTCGTGGGAGCGGGTGAGATGAAGGGGTTCGTCGCAAAGTGTTACTACCTCCTTCACTTCCCCTGTTACCGGGGCAAGCTCCGTCTCTCTTACACGGCAATAAGGTACTGATCTCACCCCTGTGGACTCCCCCAATCTCGGCCAGTCGTGGCCTGCTCGGTGGAGGCGCGGCCCTTGTCATGCATGTGTGTGTGAGGCGGGCTACTAGCACAGATTCATGTTGGCGCAGCTACTCGTGGGTGGGTGGTGGTCGTGGAGTGGGTTCCCGGCCACCACTGTAGGCTGGATCGACAAGATCCAATAGGCTCCTGATCTCATTTGATAGCTTCATTGGGCATGGCCTCCCCTTGTTGGTGGCACTTGTGGCTACTTTTGGGCACTCAGAGAAACTCTAGCAGACCCCGCAAAACGCCGGCCCGCAAAACGCGTTTGCAGTTCGCGCAAAACCGCTTTTGCGGGCCGGCGCGGGCTGGCACAGATGCAAACCCCCCAAACGAATATGCTTTTTTACGGGTCGGCTATGCGGGTTTTTCTCGGGCACCCGCGCAACGACCCGCAAACAGAAAAACTGCAAATCTGAAATTTGTCATAGGGTTTCACAAACAAGTTCAAATTCAAATGACATAAACAGTTTGCGCGCAAATGAAAGCCAAGTTCATTACGCAAAAGAGGGCATGCAAAGGTATGCGCCCATGTCCGGCATCATCTTGGGGGTCGATCTTCACTCCGCGCCATGGAGACCATCTTGAAGTTCGTCGGCGCCACCGTAGCCACCATAGCCACCTCCGTCGCTTGTTCCAACTCCCGCACCGAAATCATCCACATTGCCACCATATGGAGCAGAGAAAACATCACCGGAACTGGCAGACGGACCGGCCGAGGCGACCATTCTCCTCTTCAAGATCTCTCTCCTTGCCATATCATGTCATGTTTTGGTGACATCATCCATGTCATTGCAGTTCATTGGCATGATCTTGTTCTCTTCGGCGAGCAACAATGACATCGATTTGTTTTCAGAGGCACGTGCTTTTCTCTCCTCAATGGCAGCTTTACGCAGCCCCTCTTCCTTGAGCATTTGCCATTTTTCTTGCTTCTCTTTTGCCTTCTTCTCGGCCAACTCTTTCTTGATCTCCAACGACTTCAACAACATCAACTCGTTTGATTGCACCATGGCATCAATCTTCTCCCTCAAGCTCGATACTTCTTGCTCTCTCTTCATCTTCTCTTTAGTCTTCTTGTCACCATCGGGCTTGTGCAAATTTCTTGGGCCATCATCATCCTCATCTTCATCCATGTTGTAAGTGAGCCTCTATTTCGTGGGAATTCTTTGTCGATCAACTTCCACTTCTCGCACTTTTGGAGCAACTCCCAAGAATGCTCTAATTTGAAGAATCTGCCTTCCGAAACTTCCATGTCCTTGTATCTATGTTGAGCAATCTTGTCCTACACAATGTGAACAAAGTGATGCAATCATTTCTCATGATACATTATGAAGATGCACAACTTGAACAAAGGCAAAGCAAACTCACATAGTCGGAGTCCACGATACCACTTGGAGGTGCATTGCGTACTTGCTCCAAGCAAGCTGCCCAACGGCTGCACATAGGATTGATGTTCTTCCAACGACCTTGAAGCGACCGAAATGTGCGTGGAGTCCTATTGGGGTAGTTTTTCATAATGCGGAAGTATTGATCTTCGATCCTTTGCCAATATCTCTTGGCGGTTTGAGAAGTACCCGTGCATGCATCAAGAGACACCGCACTCCATGCTTTGATCAAAACTTGATCTTCCAAGATCGTGTAGTTCTTCGATCTTTGACTTTTCCTAGTTTTTGCTTGTGATTGCTCAAACGCTTCCGCTTCGATCTCCTCCAACTCGTCCGCACAATGATGATTGTCCATGCCGCCCTCCGTTTCATTGTAGTCAAATGGTTCGAAAGGGGCTTGATCAATGTCAACCGCGTTCGTATCCAACAAGTTCACGAACTCGGTTGTTGCATTGTTCGAACCACCGCTATAGTGAACGATAACAAGTCACGAGCTATCGTAGAACAATGACAAAAAATGAAAGATATTCGCCGAAGACCGAAGAGATATACCTTTCATCCATTTCGTCGAACACCTCGCTCGGGGGGGTGGGGGGGAGCGGCACCGTTGAACGGCATCGCCAGAGCACCTCCTTGCGGGGGGATGGAGTGAGATGTTGAAGAAGATGGCTTCCTTGAAGTCGGAACCTTCCTACGCTTTGCGCCCGCGGCCTTGCCGGCCTTCTCCGCCGCCGTCCGGGATCGCGCTGTGGCATTGGCGCCCCGAGCACGGGCCATCGCTGCTGGGGAAACCGGATTCCCGCCCTGCACAACCACGTTGCCCTGCCGCCTGCGGGCAGGCGCGGCGTGCGCTTGGGTGACGCCGACGGGGCCAACATGGCCGGCGACGAGATCTGCCCAAGGGGAAGGGGCGTGCGCGACCTCGATGGTGACGGGGGATAGCATGGGGTCGGCCATGGCGGTGAGGGACGACCGGGGAGGAGCAGCCGGAGCTTGCGGAGAGGGGGGGGGGGCAATGGTGGCGGAGGGTGCGGGGAGCGGGAAAGGGCGCGCGGAAATGTCCCTCCCGCCAAATCTCGCGCCGGATAGGGGTTGAGCTCGGGTCGGCCTCCCAGCCCTTGAAGATAGAGGTTGGGGGAGAAGATTTGCCGCGCCCCGCAAAAAAATTTATGGGCCGGTGCGGGATGCGGGGTCTAGTCGTGCAGATTTACTGGCTCCGTCCCGCAATTTGGCGGTTATTTTGCTGGTCGGGGCGTTTTGTGGGGTCTGCTAAAGTTGCTCTCAGTAACCCAGATCTAGGGTTCATTTCCTGTGCGGGTGCAAGCTGCTATCTTTGGGGTGTAGTGGGTGGCGAAATTCCGCTAGTGCGGCTGTAGGGGCGACGGATGCATGCTTGCAGTCTGCCACATGGTGGGTGGTGGCTGAAGGTGGATCCCCTTGGTGGCCGGAGTGGCGGATTCGAACGATGGGCACGATGACACCATTTTGGCGGGTCTTGTGTTCCAATTTTCTGGCCAAAAGATGGGATCTTCTGTTCCAATCTTTTAATGTACCTTTGGGTGTTCTGGCGATAGTAATATAAAAAGTCAAACATAAAAATCTTTGGATTTTTTTTGAACATATAAAATGTTATTGCATTGGTAGTTAATTAGCAGCGTGCACCCTACACGTCGCACTGCCTGATCGTCCACTAGCCATGTTCCCTCCTTGGCTTCACACCTCTACTGGTAAATTGCCATTTTAGGATTTTAAGCACAATTTTAAAATGATGTAAACGATGTCTAAAAATTGAAAGTTTGCATGGTGTCATCATGTGATTATTTAAATAAGTGTTACACAAAAGTTATGTGATATGTTGCTTAGAAACCGAATAGATTCAGACATCCATTGGGAGATTTGTAGTATTGAAGGGGGGAAGTGCCCGGTTTGAGAGAGAAATTTTGGGTTCTTGTGTTCTATTTTTTTTCTTAATGTACTTTTAGGTTTTCTTTATCAAAATAATATAAATAATGAAATACACCAGCTCATTGAATTTTTGTTTTGTATTTTAAAATATTTAAATCAGCGTTTATTAATGTTGCTAGTATACTTTTAGCATTTCAGGATTTCAAACAAAATTTTAGGGCATTGTGTTCCAATTTCTTCAATCACCTTCCCTCTCTGTTTATTCGCCTTGGCCGGCCATCGCTTGTTTGGAGGGTTGCTCTTCGTACCTTGCTAGAAGCATATCATAAAATATACGTCCACAATCAAGGCCTACAATGTCCGCAAGGATGGATGGGGATCAAGGTCTGCAAAGGTCCGATCGTCGTGAGCAGCTGAGGCAAGCTAATCATCATCATACATCAGTGATGGCCGGGGTGTTGATGCTCAAAAGTGGCATGAACCTATGAGTGGCTTGAATCTATAGAAAAACGAATTCAAATTTATGCAATTGGATAGCCCCTCACTGTGAAGATCAATATAAATACGGGGATGGTCAAAAATGGAGTCTAAATACGAAAGTTATGACCATTTCAGATATGCAAGTGTTGACACGAGATTATGGCATGGAAGAAAACACAATTAATATGACTTCAAATGGAAAATGTTTTCAAGATAAATTTTGTTCTTATGGAAAACTTTGAATTTTGGATCATCTCAATCCTAGGTCGTATACGAATTGTACGGCCAAAATAGTACATTGCTATAGGACAATCTCGAGATGGTCGGTAAATCCGGAAGTTGGGACAAGACGGTCCATTCCAGGCCGCAAAATTTGGACGTCAAGTCTACATTTCTCAATGGAGATCTAGAGGAGGAGGTGTATGTGAAGCAGCCTCCTCGGTTTGGACAAACGATGAAGCCAGCAACAATACACGATGAAGGAACCGCATGCGCTGAGACCAACGACGGACCATGAGCTACGTTGGGAACGGTGGCCACCATCATTGCAGCGCTGTTCCCAACAGCCAGAGTTGCCAGACCTTTATGGTTTGACTTCTTATTATTGGAGTTCTTTGGCAGAGCCCAGGAGGCGAAAGGCGGTGCGTTCGATGGAGCAGCGGCGGGGTGCCCTAGGCCCCCATGGGAACGCGAATTGCCTCGCATCTTGTAGCTCAGATGCATCGGGAGCTTGGCACGTGGGAACATCAAAGACCATCAGCCATTCACTTGGGCCAAAGCCGGGGAAGGATGTGGTTGTCATTGGTTGGCTTCCTAACTGGGTGGAGAGGGAGTTAGCCATGGCGGAGGTAGGAGAACGAAGCACCGTGCCGTACAATCAAGACAGAGGCAGGCGAGGAAGACGCGCGCTAGGGTAAGAGCACCACCAACGCAAGTTACCTGGTAAATGGCTCACATCGGTTTGACAAAATGGACGGGTGCAATGTTCATGCACAACGGTGCCAGACTTAAATTGGTTATCCACTCTATCCGGCTATCTGCACTATTGGCAACTCCACCATTTTGACTCGTAGGCGACGCTAAAACTGCCGGCTTGACCTTTGGGCGCGGGAGGGACCTGTTTCTAGGACGGGCGTGCACAGCATCTCCAGGAGGTTGCCCAACAAAGGCTCGGCGTCGACACGCTCTGGCGATGACGTGCGTCCTCGAGATGATCCGTCATAGTCAACTGAACCTCAACTTACCTTACTGGAAGATGACATCGGAGTCACCAAAACAAGAAGGCACCGAAGGGAGACCAATGTCCTCCCATAATTCTTGCACTAGTTCCCCCGTAGTCTTCATCTCTCTCGGCTGCACCGTAGACGAGGGGTCATCAACCTCAGCATGCTCGTCGCCGGAGAGGACCATGTTTGCGGCGTGCACAACTGCTCTATCTTGAACAGCATGCACCTTATCCCCATCACAGACGGCCAGCTTTGAACCTGGAATTAGATCCTGGTACTCTCATGGCGTGCGGTGGCCTACGCGGACAATAATGCAATCCACCAGCACTGTCGTGAAGCTGGCCATGATCCTCTCTCCGTGCCGCAAATGGTGACCATCCTCGATCTTGCGGTCGCCGTTCCAAGGGAAGAAAAAGTGGAAGGGCGATCAAGGTACAGGGTGCCAAACTGCCATCACCACTTCAGTGCCGGGAGAGCGTCCGAGTCTTGTGGTCACAGCAGTGTTTCCTGTCTTTGTCTTTGGCAATATTAGCACGAGGGAAGATGCTGCCCACGGGGGCTGAGGCACAGCACCCAGCTTCCTACTGGGTTCAGTCATCTTCCCCTTCCAACTCCGAATCACAGTCAGGTACTGCGCTGTTCATTCCCTTTTATTGAGAATTGCAGGCTATATGGCACAATTTTATTGTTTCTTGTTTCCAAGATTTCTAACTCATGTCGATTATGGATTATTGATACTGTCGTTAACCAATCAGGGAATACTTCTTCGGATGGTGGCCTGGTCCAGCTTGAAGCAAAGTCACCAAGAAATGGTGCATGGTATGCAGCAGATATACATATTTCTTGCTTTCTTTCTTCTTTTCTGCGGATCGGTGTCACATTTGGTCCGTTTTTGTGTAGGTCATTTAATTTTTATCATGAGTGTGCGGTGGGCGGGTTACTTGCATGAACCATTCTATTTTACATGCATGACCAATCTTTGTTGTTACAGGTTCGATGTTGCTGCCATCCTGTCCTCCAGATTTTCTGAAACTGGGGACCAGGTAAATTCATTTCCTAGATCTGAATTCTTGAAACTGGGAACTTTTTATAAAACTAGGAATATTAGCATTGTTTTAGAAATCACTTTGCGTCCTTGTAGATGTAGTCTTTAGTGTATGTAGCAACCATGCATGGAAGGCAAACATGTTTGACGGGCACAAACCCGTCGGGTCCTAAGTGGACGTGGCCTTGCGATTCGACTTGAGTATGGGTTTACAAGAGATGTAGGTAGAGAAATAAAGAGAAGCATAGGTTGATCTCGCTGCCGGCATGCCAAAGATTACTGCCAAGACAAGTTTAGGGTGATTTGCGCCTCTTTTCGCAGTTGAGAGTGAAAACTAGGCTCGGTCATTTTCTGAGAATTATATAGTGCTCATGTGTAGTATTGTTTAATCTCTCTCCACAGCGGGTTCACTACCTGTGCATTATGCCAACTGTGCTTACACTAATTTATTTTTTCTGTTTCAGGAAATACAAGTTTGGTTTTCTGGATTTGGGGCTGAGGAGGAAGAATGGATTAATGTTTGTAAATCTGTGAGACTGCGTTCTCTCCCATGTATAGCCACAGAATGTGTTGGTGTGCTTCCTGGGGATCTTATTCTTTGTTATCAGGTAAATTGGATATTCATCAAATAAGGCTGCCTAATAAATACTAATGTTGGTAGTTGCACACAAACAGCGTGGCCGACAAATTAGAGTGTTGAGATTAATTTTCGATTATTTACTTCTAGTTCAAGACAATATCATACTCAAACTGCAGTATTATGGAGAGCTGGAGTAAGGAGTTTTGGTCACTGGGTGTAAGTAATATTGTGAACTAAAGTCTCGTAAAAGAAATTTGTGAGGGAAAGTTGAACAAAGGGCCAATCAATTTTTCATGTGAGGTAGTTGTCTTGTAATGTGGTGTTATCATTTATTCGAGTTGATTTCTCACAGGAAGAAACATTTCTGTGATGAATTGAACAGGAAAGAAAAGAGCAGGCCCTCTATTTTGATGCTCATGTTCTTCAAGTTGACAGGCGCACACGTGATTTAAGGGGTTGCTGCTGCAGTTTTCTTGTTCGTTATGATCACGATCACTCTGAGGTAACTCTCCTTTCTAACGCTGTTGTGTGTGCATGCATTTATTCTGGTTACAGTGTTACACCGTGCTTGGATCTCATAATTGGGGCTAGGGTTATTTGCCTGCACATAGAGATATATTTGGGACTTTATCCTGGATTGGAGAAAGAACTTGATGACAACTACAATCCGAGCTGCCAAATCAGAGCTCCATCCATACGTTTTATATGTAGTTGGGTATGGTTTTCTTCTTCAGAACATGCCTGGACATCAATATATGAGTAACTCGCCATGGTCCTTTGTCAACTCATCAAAACCCATCCTAGTTTTTGAAGGAAACCAAACTTACTTTGGAATTTCCTTGTGATTTCATCTCCAATCTGCAATTTCTTTGGCAACCATACAATATAAATCTGAATGTTCAAGGAAGATAGATGGGGAAGAATGACAGTGCAAAATACTACGCATTTTGTTCTCTGCTAATTATCTTACCATGTAGTCAAATAAAACGGAAAGCGCAGAGTGATGAATTTAGTTTGTTTCTATGATGTTTAGCATGGATAAATATATTTTTGGAAAAGTTGTGCCTTGATTTTTCATTTATTTTCATGTGACAGGAGATTGTTTCACTGAGGAAGGTATGTCGTCGACCATCTGCTGATGTTAAGATTGATATTGTATTTGATCATAGCCTAGCTGAGCAGAAAGCTCAAAAGTCGCACAAGAGGATGGATGTGAACCCTGATGAGGTCCCCGTGGTTCCCAGCCCACCAAATCAAGGAGGGCCATCCGACAAGCTGGCTGCTCCCTTACTTATCTCGCCTGATAGCACCCACAGAGATTCAGTAGCAGATGTGCAGATGGGGGATATCGAGGCTGCTCCAAACGGTGAATCTACAAGCAAAGCACATGGTGACAAGATGAATGTCGGAGCGTAGTTGTTTTGCTTCCCTGTGCATTTCTTTGTGAACTTTTAGTACAAAAATGTTGGTCGATGAACCTCCAACGAGGAAGGATGGTTGCCCGGCAACTATAGTGTGCCGATGTTGACTTGATTGGTGTTGTTTTACGCTTCCAAAATTCTGTTGGCTTTGGTATCTATCTACATAACTATGTCATGGGAGAACATGTCATTTTGTGGTCGTGGTGTATTTATCTGTTCGTTAAGGTCTAGATAGGCACAATTTCTAAAATAAAAACACGCAAACGCACCAAAAGATTTCTTGCATATTGTGGTCACGCATCTTCATTTGTGGTACAGAACTTTTTTTCGGAGCATATATCATACATAAATTAAACACCAAAGGTTGACCTACATAACGCGGTATATATATTGCATTGACATTATGACCAATACATGGGATATAGGGAACAACCAAGTCACGGTCGCTGGGGCTAGGCTGATGTGACTACCCGTGGGCTAGCTGCGGTAAGTCAACCATGATGTGACCCCTTCCGGTAAATCGTCAATCCCAATATGGTAAATCGCTTGATACAAACAGGATAAATCGGTGCAAGTAAGCTCAGTGCCGTAGTATATGCCACAACAACCTACTGACTCGGCTCGCCTCACAAAACTCGTCGGTGTGCTGGTGAAATGACCGAATGATGAGGCACAATGGATGACCAGGGTGAAAGGAAAGCTTGTACAGGTGACTCGGTGCATCTGTTACTTTGATGAGGAGGCGGTTGAGCTGATGGAGTGCAGTGAGCACCTCACGGAGATTGGTGACATCGTACAAATTCTCATCTAGCTGGATGAGCCCGGCATCGCTGATCTGTAGGACCAGGATGAAGAACGCATACATGCACCTGGTTGTCTCCCCTATCGAGGCCAAGAAGACCGTCCAGCGGTTGTGGATCACGACAAGCGATCTGTACGTGAACCGTACCTTGTCAAAGATCAACCGGTCCAGCTTGGCAAATGCATCGGCCGATCTGGTCATGTGGTTTGCTGCTCACTTGTCGAGGAACTACACCTCATATCGGTTGTCGCCATTATAAGTGGGCATGATCATCACCTTCTTCGTATTGTGGAAAACGTGGCTACCCATGTGCGCCAGTGGTCGGACCGTGCTCGTGGTTTCGACCGAGCTCGGTTTCGCATCCTAGGAGCTAGTACAAAGAGATGTCCAGTCCTCCTTGACTAACTCGATGCAGGCCATCACCAGACCTAGTCCCTCATCTTCCTCAGTATGGATGAGACCGCCCCGTAACGCTGCCTCTTGCAGCACTCGCAGGCCCAGTGGCCCTTAATGTCGAAATACTGACATATGTTCCAGTCCTCACTATTTCCGGGAGCGGTCCGATCGAGCCCGCCCTATTGTTGGGCCTGTCCTACCTTCTGCGCATGGTTTTTGCTGCCTCGGAGCCTGCGACCACGGCCACCACCTTTGCTCAAGGCTCCATCGTCACGCAACTGCTGAAGGAAATATGCCCTAGAGGCAATAATAAAGTTGTTGATTATATTTCCTTATATCATGATAAATATTTCTTATTCATGCTAGAATTGTATTAACCGGAAACTTAGTACATGTGTGAATACATAGACAAACCGAGTGTCACTAGTATGCCTCTACTTGACTAGCTCGTTGAATCAAAGATGGTTAAGTTTCCTAGCCATAGACATGAGTTGGCATTTCATTAACGGGATCACATCATTAGAGAATAATGTGATTGACTTGACCCATTCTGTTAGCTTAGCACTTGATCGTTTAGTATGTTGCTGTTGCTTTCTTCATGACTTATACATGTTCCTAGAACTATGAGATTATGCAACTCCCGAATACCGGAGGAACACTTAGTTTGCTACCAAACATCACAACGTAACTGGGTGATTATAAAGGTGCTCTACAGGTGTCTCCAATGGTACTTGTTGAGTTGGCATAGATCGAGATTAGGATTTGTAACTCCGATTGTCGGAGAGGTATCTCTGGGCCCTCTCGGCAATGCACATCACTATAAGCCTTGCAAGCAATGTGACTAATGAGTTAGTTGCAGGATGATGCATTACGGAACGAGTAAAGAGATTTTTCGGTAACAAGATTGAACTAGGTATTGAGATACCGACGATCAAATCTCGGGCAAGTAACATACCGATGACAAAGAGAACAACATATGTTATTATGCGGTTTGACTGATAAAGATCTTCGTAGAATATGTGGGAGCCAATATGAACATCCAGGTTCCACTATTTCTTATTGACCGGAGACGTGTCTCGGTAATGTGTACATAGTTCTCGAACCCGTAGGGTCCGCACGCTTAACGTTCGGTGACGATCGGTATTATGAGTTTATGTGTTTTGATGTACCGAAGGTAGTTCGGGGTCCTGGATGTGATCATGGACATGATGAGGAGTCTCGAAATGGTCGAGACATAAAGATTAATATATTAGATGACTATATTCGAACACCGGATGAGTTCCGGGGGTCACCAGATAATTATGGAGTGCCGGGGGGTTATCGGAACCCCGAGGGGAACTAATGGGCCAACATGGGCCTTGTGACAGACAGAGGAGGGGGCCTTAGGGCTGGCTACGCCCCCCCCCCCCCCCATTGAGGAGTTCGAATTGGAGAAGGAGGGGGCCGGCACCCCCTCTTTCCCTCCCTCTCTCCCTCTCCTTCCTTCCCCCTTCCTCCTCCTAGTTGGACTAGGAAAGGGGGAGTCCTGCTCCTACTAGGAGGAGGACTCCTCCCCTCCTTGGCGCGCCCCAAGGGCCGGCCAGCCTCCCCCCTTGCTCCTTTATATACGGGGGCAGGGGGCACCCTAGAACACAACAACAGACATTGTCTTAACCGTGTGCGGTGCCCCCTCCACCATAATCCACCTTGGTCATATCGTTGCAGTGCTTAAGCGAAGCCCTGCACCGATAGCTTCATCATCACCGTCATCACGGTGTTGTGCTGATGAAGCTCTCCCTCAGCACTCATCTTGATCAAGAGTTCATGGGACGTCAGCGAGCTGAACGTGTGCAGATCGCGGAGGTGCCGTACTTTCGGTACTAGGATCGGTCGGATTGTGAAGACGTACGACTACATCAACCGCGTTGTCATAATGCTTCTGCTTTCAGTCTACGAGGGTACATGGACAACACTCTCCCCTCTCGTTGATATGCATCACCATGATAGATCTTGCGTGTGCATAGGAAAATTTTGAAATTACTGCGTTCCCCAACAGTGGCATCCGAGCTAGGTCTATGCGTATATGTTATATGAACGAGTAGAACACAGGTGAGTTGTGGGCGATAATAGTCATACTGTTTACCAGCATGTCATACTTTGATTCAGCGGTATTGTTTGATGAAGCGGCTCGGACCGACATTACGCGTACGCTTACGCGAGACTGGTTTTGCCGACGACCTTCGCACACAGGTGGCTGGCGGGTGTTAGTTTCTCCAACTTTAGTTGAATCGAGTGTGGCTACGCCCGGTCCTTGTTGAAGGTTAAAACAACCCATACTTGATGAAAAATCGTTGTGGTTTTGATGCGTAGGTAAGAACGGTTCTTCCTCAGCCCGTAGCAGCCACGTAAAACTTGCAACAACAAAGTAGAGGACGTCTAACTTGTTTTTGCAGGGCATGTTGTGATGTGATATGATCAGGACATGATGCTAAATTTTATTGTATGAGATGATCATGTTTTGTAACAGAGTTATCGGCAACTGGCAGGAGCCATATGGTTGTCACTTTCTTGTATGAAATGCAATCACCATGTAATTGCTTTACTTTATACTAAGCGGTAGCAATAGTCGTAGAAGCAATAGTTGGCGAGACGACAACGATACTACGATGGAGATCAAGGTGGCGTGCCGGTGACGATGGTGAGCATGACGGTGCTTTGGAGATGGAGATCGAAGGCACAAGATGATGATGGCCATATCATATAACTTATATTGATTGCATGTGATGTTTATCCTTTATGCATCTTATTTTTCGTAGTTTGACGGTAGCATTATAAGATGATCTCTCACAGAATTTCAAGGTACAAGTGTTCTCCCTGAGTATGCACCGTTGCAAAAGTTCGTCGTGTCGAGACACCACGTGATGATCGGGTGTGATAAGCTCTACATTCACATACAACGGGTTCAAGCCAGTTTTGCACACCCAGAATACTCGGGTTAAACTTGACGAGCCTAGCATATGCAGATATGGCCTCGGAACACTGAGACCGAAAGGTAGAGCGTGAATCATATAGTAGATATGATTGATACGTCTCCAACGTATCTATAATTCTTGATTGCTCCATGCTATATTATCTATTGTTTTGGACCATATTGGGCTTTATGTTCCACTTTTATATTACTTTTGGGACTAACCTATTAACCGGAGGCCCAGCCCAGAATTGCTGTTTTTGCCTATTTCAGTGTTTCGAAGAAACGGAATATCAAACGGAGTCCAAACGGAATGAAACCTTCAGGAACGTGATTTTCTCACCGAATATGATCCAGGAGACTTGGACCCCACGTCAAGAAAGAAGGGAGGCGGCCACGAGGGTGGAGGCCCCCCCCCTCCTAGGGCGCGCCCCCTGCCTCGTGGGCCCCTCTTTGCTCCACCGACATACTCCTTCCTCCAATATATACCTATGTACCCCCAAACAATCAGATACGGAGCCAAAAACCTAATTCCACCGCCGCAACCTTCTATACCCACGAGATCCCATCTTGGGGCCTATTATGGAGCTCCGCCGGAGGGGGCATCCATCATGGAGGGCTTCTACATCATCACCATAGCCTCTCCGATGAAGTGTGAGTAGTTTACCTCAGACCTTCGGGTCCATAGTTAGTAGCTAGATGGCTTCTTCTCTCTTTTTGGATCTCAATACAATGTTCTCCCCCTCTCTCGTGGAGATCTATTCAATGTAATCTTCTTTTTGCGGTGTGTTTGTTGAGACCGATGAATTGTGGGTTTCTGATCAAGTCTATCTATGAATAATATTTGAATCTTCTCTGAATTCTTTTATGTATGATTGGTTATCTTTGCAAGTCTCTTCAAATTATCAGTTTGGTTTGGCCTACTAGATTGGTTTTTCTTTCCATGGGAGAAGTGCTTAGCTTTGGGTTCAATCTTGCGGTGTCCTTTCCCAGTGACAGAAGGGGCAGCAAGGCACGTATTGTATCATTGCCATTGAGGATAACAAGATGGGGTTTATTTCATATTGCATGAATTTATCTCTCTACATCATATCATCTTGCTTAAAGCGTTACTCTTATTTTAACTTAATACTCTAGATGCATGGTGGATAGCGGTCGATGAGTGGAGTAATAGTAGTAGATGCAGGCAGGAGTCGGTCTACTTGTCTCGGACATGATGCCTATATACATGATCATACCTAGATATTCTCATAACTATGCTCAATTCTGTCAATTGCTCAACAGTAATTTGTTCACCCACCGTAGAATACTTATGCTCTTGAGAGAAGCCACTAGTGAAACCTATGGCCCCCGGGTCTATTCTCATCATATCAATCTCCATCACTTTATTTTATCTTTGCTTTTTTACTTTGCCTTTTACTTTTTACTTTGCATCTCTATATCAAAAATACCAAAAATATTATCTATCATCTCTATCAAATCTCACTCTCGTAACTGACCGTGAAGGGATTGACAACCCCTAATCGCATTGGTTGCGTTGAGCTATTATTTTTGTGTAGGTACGAGGGACTTGTGTGTAGCCTCCTACTGGATTGATACCTTGGTTCTCAAAAACTGAGGGAAATACTTACGCTACTTTGCTGCATCATCCTCTCCTCTTCGGGGAAATCCAACGCAATGCTCAACAGGTAGCACTATGCTAATTATATTGCTGCTAAATATTTACCACCTAGCTTTACTTCTCAACAAAAGAAAAAATTATGCTATGACTTAAGACATTACTTTTGGAATGACTCGCATCTTTATAAAGAAGGAGTAGATGGTATTATTAGACGTTGTGTACCTGAGCATGAATAGGGAGAAATCCTACCTAAATGTCACTCTGAACCATATGGAGGGCATCATGTTGGAGATAGAACTGCTCACAAGGTATTACAATCTGGATTTTTTGGCCTACTCTATTCAAGGATGCTCGTAAGTATGTCTCATCTTGTGATGAATGCCAAAGAATAGGTAATATCTGTAAGCATCAAGAAATACCTATGAACTATTCTCTTGATGTTGAACCATTTGATGTTTGGGGATTTGATTACGTAGGACCTTTTCCTTCCTCTAATGGCTTTACACATATTTTGGTTGTTGTTGATTATGTTACTAAATGGGTAGAAGCTATTCCAACTAGTAGTGTTGATCACAACACCTCTATTAAAATGCTTAAGGAAGTTATTTTCCCAAGGTTATGAGTCCATAGATATTTAATGACTAATGGTGGTTCACACTTTATTCGTGGTGCTTTCCGTAAAATGCTTGCTAAGTATGATGTTAACCATAGAATTGCATCACCCTATCATCCTCAATCTAGTGGTCAAGTTGAGCTTAGCAATAGAGAGATAAAATTGATTTTGCAAAAGACTGTCAATAGGTCCAGGAAGAATTGGTCTAAGAAATTAGATGATTTACTTTGGGCTTATAGAACAGCATATAAAAATCCTATGGGTATGTCTCCTTATAAAATGGTTTATGGAGAAGCTTGTCATTTGCCTCTTGAGTTAGAACATAAAGCATATTGGGCAGTTAAAGAACTCAACTATGATTTCAAACTTGCTGGTGAAAAGAGGTTATTTGATATAAGCTCATTAGATGAGTGGAGAACCCAAGCTTATGAAAATGCAAAGCTATTCAAAGAAAAAGCTAAAAGATGGCATGACAAAAGAATTAAAAAACGTGAGTTTAAAGTCGGAGAATATGTTCTTTTGTACAACTCTCGTTTTATATTCTTTGCAGGCAAACTCCTCTCCAAATGGTAAGGCCCTATGTCATCGAGGAGGTTTACCGGTCAGGTGCCATCAAAATAAATAATTTCGAAGGCACTAACCCGAAGGTTGTCAATGGGCACCGAATAAAGCATTATATTTCAGGTACACCTATTAATGTTGAAAGTAATATTATCCAAACTTTGACACCGGAAGAACACATAAAAGAGTCCTTCCGGAACACTCTAGAATCGTCAAAATAAGGAGGTATGTGATACGGTAAGTAAACGAACTCCGAAAAATATGCAAAAATATTTTTTATAAGTTTTGGAATATTTTAAAATTTTGGTAATAAAGAAACTCCTAGGAAGCGCCCCTTGGTGGGCACAATACACCAGGGCGCGTCAGGCTTGCCAGGCGCCCCCAGGTGGGTTGTACCCACCTGGGACACTTCCCGTACTCCGTTTTTCTTCCATATGCTTGTCCTGCAAAATAAAAAATTCTATATATACTTCCTGAACCTGTTAACCACCGTATCATGGAGAAAATCATCTGTTCTCTTTTCTTGCTGTTTCTGGTCAGATTTATCAAGCTAAGCACCATATCTTCCTGCTCCTCCAACCACATGGAAGAAGATGCTTGGCTGATGAAGATCGAAACGAAGCTGAAGGAAGCAAAGGGCAAGTCACCTTCTTCATCACCACCACCATCTTCTTCACCACCAAAGGAGAAATGAGTGTCGGGTATGGGCACTCCCCTTGGCTTCCGCCAAGCTTGGGGGAGGTGCCCCGGTATCGTATCATCCCACTATCTTTTTACTTTTACTTATCTTAGTTCAATCTTTTGCTTAGATGAATAAAGTTTAGTTCGGTCTTTTCTTCTTTTAGAAGTTTGCTTATTAATCTATCATTATAATCATGTGCAAGTTATATAATAAAGTTAGTTTGAGTTTTTACTTTATTTACTTCCATGTTGCAAATAAAGAAAAGAAATAAGAAAGAAAGAAAAAGAGAAAGGAAGGAAATAAAAGAAAGGAAGTAAATCAATAAGATCATATACTAATCCTATGGTAGGTGATAACACTACATAAGGAAAAGTATAAGTAAGAAAATTTTATTAGAGATTGACAAACATAGCATTAGTCAATGATGCAACTCATGAAATAATTAATAAGCGAAGGGAAGATTCACATATAAATATACTATCCAAGTAATCTTTTGTGATTGTGAGCCCTCATCAAAATATTATATGCCAAAACTGTTGACGTTCGACAAGGAACACAATTGAATGGTTTATGTATGTTTATATTCACATAGAAGTCATATTGTCATAGATCCTTTAACATGTGATGTTTGCCCCTATCTTTGGTAGCCAAAAACTCCGCACTAAGTAGAGATACTACTTGTGCATCCAAAAACCCTTAAACCCAAACCTTTTTCAAGTGTCCACCATACCTACCTATGGATTGAACAAGATCCTTCAAGTAAGTTTTCATCGGTGCAAAAAGGCAATAAAAATTGCTTCTAAATACGTAAGATCGTTTATTGTAAGAGAAAATTGAGTGTTTTACGAACTTGGATGAAAAAGAATAAAAGCGACAGACTGCATAATAAAGGTTGTCATCTTAAGGGGCAATACAACGTGACGTTCTTTTGCACGAAGGGATTGAGCAAGCAAACCAATAAGCGCATGTGGTGAGGAAAGATCTAGGCACTGATGACCCATAAGTATAGGGGATCTATCATAGTCCTTTCGATAAGTAAGAGTGTCAAACCCAACGAGGAGCAAGATGCAGCAAGATAGTTTTGTGATAAGGTAATTTGTAATGGGTAACAAGTAATGAAAGTAAATAAGGTGCAGCAAGATGGCCCAATCCTTTTTGTAGCAAAGGACAAGCCTGGACAAACTCTTATATAGAGAAAAGCGCTCCCGAGGACACATGGGAATTATCGTCAAGCTAGTTTTCATCACGCTCATATGATTCGCGTTCGTTACTTTGATAATTTGGTATATGGGTGGACCGGTTCTTGGGTGCTATCCTTTCTTGGACAAGCATCCCACTTATGATTAACCCCTATTGCAAGCATCCGCAACTACAAAAGAAGTATTAAGGTAAACCTAACCGTAGCATGAAACATATGGATCCAAATCAGCCCCTTACGAAGCAACTCATAAACAAGGGTTTAAGCTTCTGTCACTCTAGCAACCCATCATCTACTTATTACTTCTGAATGCCTTCCTATAGGCCCAAACAATGGTGAAGTGTCATGTAGTCAACGTTCACATAACACCACTAGAGGAAAGACAACATACATCTCATCAAAATATCGAACGAATACCAAATTCACATGACTACTTATAGCAAGACTTCTCCCATGTCCTCGGGAACAAATGTAACTACTCACAAAGCATATTCATGTTCATAATCAGAGGGGTATTGATATTCATAAAGGATCTGAACATATGATCTTCCACCAAATAAACCAACTAGCATCAACTACAAGGAGTAATCAACACTACTAGCAACCCACAGGTACCAATCTAAGGCTTTGGGACAAAGATTGGATACAAGAGATGAACTAGGGTTTGAGAGGAGATGGTGCTGGTGAAGATGTTGGCGGAGATTGACCCCCTCCCGATGAGAGGATCATTGGTGATGACGATGGCGATGATTTCCCCCTCCCGGAGGGAAGTTTCCCTGGCAGAGCAGCTCTGTCGAAGCCCTAGATTGGTTCCGCCAAGGTTCTGCCTCGTGGCGGTGGAGTTTCTTCCCGAAAGCTTGCTTATGATTTTTTTCTCGGACGAAAGACTTCATATAGCAGAAGATGGGCACCGGAGGCCTACCAGGGAGCCCACGACGCAGGGGGGGGGCACCAAGGGGTAGGGTGCGCCCCCCACCCTCGTGGCCAGGGTGTGGGCCCCCTCTGGTGGATTCTTTCGCCAGTATTTTTTATTTATTCCAAAACTAACTTTCGTGAAGTTTCAAGACTTTTGGAGCTGTGCAGAATAGGTCTATAATATTTGCTCCTTTTCCAGCCCAGAATTCCAGCTGCCAGCATTCTCCCTCTTCATGTAAACGTTAACCTTGTAAAATAACACAAAATAGGCATAAGTATTGTGACATAACGTGTAATAACAACCCATAATGCAATAAATATAGATATAAAAGCATGATGCAAAATGGACGTATCAACTCCCCCAAGCTTAGACCTCAGTTGTCCTCAAGCGGAGGCCGATAACGATAAATATGTCCACATGTTTAGAGATAGAGGTGTCGATAAAATAAAATACGGACATGAGGGCATCATGATCATTCTTATAACAGCAACATATATATATATATATATATATATATATATATATATATATATATATTGTCATATGATTTCTTATGCTCAAGTAACAATCTATCCACAATGTAAAGTATGAATCAGAAACTTCATTGAGAACCAACAAACTATAATCTCGGTCATTGAAGCAATTACAATTTATCATAACATCGGAAAGAGTCTATGTAAGAGCTTTTCAGCAAGTCCACATACTCAACTATCATTTAGTCTTTCACAATTGCTAACACTCACGCAGTACTTATGGGTATGGAGTTTTAATCAGACATAGAGAAAGATAGGGGCTTATAGTGTTGCCTCCCAACCTTTTACCTCAAGGGTAATGTCAACAATAATAGTTCATGATGACTTACATCCAATTGGATATATATATCAGGATCTTTCCAAGACAATGTGCTTGCTAAAGGATAAAATGTAAAAAGGAAAGGTGAAGATCACCATGACTCTTGCATAAGGTATAAGACAAAAGTAAAAGATAGGCCCTTCGCAGAAGGAAGCAGAGGTTGTCATGTGCTTTTAGGGTTGGATGCACAAAATCTTAATGAAAAAGAACATCACTTTATATTGCCACTTTTGATATGAACCTTTATTATGCAGTCTGTCGCTTTTATTGCTTCCATATCACAAGATCGTATAAAGTTTATTTTCTCCACACTAATAAATCATACATATTTAAAGAGAAATTTTTTATTGCATGCAACATGACAACTTACTTGAAGGATCTTACTCAATCCATAGGTAGATATGGTGGACTCTCATGGCAAAACTGGGTTTAAGGGTATTCAGAAGCACAACTAGTATCTCTACTTGGTGTGAAGAATTTGGCTATCATGAGGGAGAAAGGCAAGCTCAACCTGTTGGATGATCCATGGAAATATACTTTATTTCATATATAAGAAAACATAACCCATTACTTTGTCTTCCTTGTCCAACATCAACTCTTTAGCATGTCATAATTTAATGAGTGCTCACAATCATAAAAGATGTCCAAGATAGTATATTTATATGTGAAAACCTCTCTTTCTTTATTACTTCTTATTGATAGCAACGATGACCAAAACTATGTTTGTAAACTCTCAACAACTTATATTCATCATACTCTTTATATGTGAACTCGTTACTCTCCATAAGATCAATATAATCTCTTTTATTTCTTTTTATTCTTTCTTTTTCTAATATTCCCTCAAGATCATAGAAAAATAATCAAGCCCTTGACTCAAAACTAATATTTATTATATATAACTCACGGACTCGATTACATAGAAGGATCATAAGGCAAAACTCAAAACTAAATCATACTAAAACTTTATTCTACTAGATCAAGATATTACCAAAAGGATCGAACTAAAAAATGGTAAAGATAGGAGTGTGATGGTGATACGATACCGGGGCACCTCCCCCAAGCTTGGTAGTTGCCAAGGGGAGTGCCCATACCCATGTGATTATGTCTCCTTCGCTGGTGAAGGAGATGGTGGTGATGATGGATAGTCGCACATCGAGCGTAGGAGATCCTTCAATTTGCGGATAATGCCCTTGAGTGCGGTGATATGCTCCTTCAACAAAATATTTTTCACGTGTGAGATACTTATTTTGTATGCGAGCTAACTCAATCATCTTGAAAGCTTAATATCCGTTGGGGTAAGAAGATTGTGATGAGGTTGGTGTATGTCTTCATCTTCTGCTGCCGGAACTTGGTCCTCCATGGCCTTCTTGATCCCATCATCCTTGTTGATCTCCCCGGGTTCTTCTCTCTTCAGCTCTATCTTCATTAGCCAAGCATCGTTGTCACCATTGTTGGAGGAGGGGGACGACATAATGCTTGGCCTTGATAACTCTGGCAGAAAACAGCTTGAAACGGAAACAGAGGATGTTTGCGTGGTACGGTGGTCAAAACCTTCGGGAGATTATATAATGATTTTTTACCGACCAAAAGAAGTATCGTGCAAGAAAACGGATTTCGGAGGGCACACGAGGTGCCCACGAGGCAGGGGGCGCCCAGGGGGGTAGGGCGTGCCCTCCACCCTCATGGAAGCCTTGTGTCCTTCCCGGACTACTTCTTATTTTCCTATTTTCTTAAATATTCCAAAACGGAGAAAAATTGCCATTAGAACTGTTTTGGAGTCGATTTACTTATCGTACCACATACCTATTCCTTTTTGGAGTCTGAAACGTTCCGGAAAGTGTCTCTTATGTATTCCTCCGGGGTTACGGTTTCAATAACATTGGTTTCAACATTTATTGGATTACCTGAGATATAATATTTGATTCTTTGACCGTTCACCACATTTGGATTTGTGCCTTCGAAGTTGTTGATTTTTATGGCACCGGAACGATAGACCTCCTCGATAACGTAAGGACCTTCCCATTTAGAGAGAAGTTTTCCTGCAAAAAATCACCTACATTATACTCACGCCTTTGTATCCTTTTGTCATGACATCTTTTAACTTTCTCCTTGAACAGTTTGGCATTCTCATAGGCTTGAGTTCTCCATTCATCAAGTGAGCTAATGTCAAATAGCATGTTCTCACTGGCAAGTTTGAAATCATAATTGAGCTCTTTAATGGCCCAATATGCCTTATGCTCTAGTTCGAGAGGTAAGTGACATGCTTTTCCATAAACCATTTTCTACGGAGACATACCCATAGGATTTTTATATGCAGTTCTATATGCCATAATGCATCATCAAGTTTCTTGGACCAATTCTTTCTAGATCTATTAACAGTCTTTTGCAAAATTAATTTGAGCTCTTTGTTACTCAATTCTACTTGACCACTAGACTATGGGTGATAAGGGGATGCAATTCTATGATTAACATCATACTTAGCAAGCATTTTATGAAAAGCACCATGAATAAAGTGCGAACCACCATCAGTCATTAAATATCTAGGGACTCCAAACCTCGGAAAACTAACTTCTTTAAGCATCTTAATAGAGGTGTTATGATCAGCACTACTAGTTGGAATAGTTTCTACCCACTTAGTAATGTAATCAACAGCAACTAAAATATGTGTATACCCATTAGAGGAAGGAAGCGGTCCCATGTAATCAAAGCCCCAAACATCAAATGGTTCAATAATGAGTGAATAATTCATAGGCATTTCTTGACGTCTACTAATATTACCAATTCTTTGACATTCATCACAAGACAAGACAAACTTACGGGCATCTTTGAAGAGAATAGGCCAATAAAAACCAGATTGCAATACCTTATGCGCAATTCTATCTCCAGCGTGGTGTCCTCCATAAGCTTCATTGTGAAACTTGCATAAGATCTGTTCCTGTTCATGCTCAGGTATACAACGTCTAATAACACCATCTACTCATTCTTTATAAAGGTGTGGGTCATCCCAAAAGTAATGTCCTAAATCATAGAAAAACTTTTTCTTTTGCTGGTATGTGAAACTAGGTGGTATAAATTTAGCAACAATGTAATTAGCATAATCAGCATACCATGGAGCAGTACGAGAAGCATTTATGACAGCTAATTGTTCATCAGGAAAGCTATCATCAATAGGTAGTGGGTCATCAAGAACATTCTCTAACCTAGACAAGTTGTCTGCAACGGGGTTCTCAGCTCCCTTTCTATCAATAATATGCAAGTCAAATTCTTGTAGCAAGAGAACCCATCTAATAAGTCTAGGCTTAGCATCTTTCTTTTCTATAAGGTATTTAATAGCAGCATGATCAGTGTGAACAATTACTTTAGAATCAATAATATAACGTCTGAACTTATCACAAGCAAAAACGACTTCCAACAATTCTTTTTCAGTAGTAGCATAATTTCTCTGGGCATTGTCTAGAGTTTTACTAGCCTATTGAATAACATTTAATTTTTTATCAACTCTTTGCCCTAGAACATCACCTATAGCATAATCACTAGCATCACACATAATTTCAAAGGGTAAATTCCACTCAGGTGGCTGAACAATAGGTGCAGAAATCAATGCTTTCTTAAGTATTTCAAATGCTTCTACACAATCATCATCAAAAACAAAAGGAATATCTTTTTGTAAGAGATTAGTCAGAGGCCTAGAAATTTTTGAGAAGTCCTTAATGAACCTCCTATAAAAACCGGCATGACCAAGGAAACTTCTTATACCTTTAATGTCCTTGGGACATGGCATCTTTTCAATAGCATCAACTTTAGCTTTGTCAACTTCAATACCTCTTTCAGAAATTTTATGCCCCAAGACAATACCTTCATTAACCATAAAGTGGCACTTCTCCCAATTCAAGACAAGGTTAGTTTCTTCACATCTCTGCAAAACTCAATCAAGGTTGCTCAAGCAATCATCAAAAGAAGTTCCATAAACGGAGAATTCATCGATGAAAACCTCAACAATCTTTTCACAAAAATCAGAGAATATAGCCATCATGCATCTTTGATAGGTAGCAGGTGCATTACATAAACCAAAAGGCATACTTCTATAAGCAAAGGTACCGAAAGGGAAAGTAAAAGTGGTCTTTTCTTGATCCTCTTTTGACACAAGTATTTGAGAGAAACCAGAATAATCATCTAGAAAGCAAAAATGTGTATGTTTGGATAATCTTTCTAGCATTTGATCAATAAAAGGTAGAGGGTAATGATCCTTTTTAGTAGCTTTATTTAATTTGCAGAAATCAATTACCATTCTATGACCTGTAACGATTCTTTGTGGGATCAATTCATCTTTATCATTAGGAACAACAGTAATATCTCCCTTCTTAGGGACACAATGGACATGACTTACCCACTGACTATCAGCAACGGGATAAATTATACCTGCCTCCAGAAGCTTTAGTATTTCTTTCCTTACAACTTCTTTCATCTTAGGATTTAACAGTCGTTGGCAGTCAACAACCAGTTTAGCGTCTTTCTCCAATTTAATTTTGTGTTGGCATAGAGTGGGACTAATGCCCTTAAGATCATCGAGAGTATATCCAATAGCAGCAAGGTGCTTCTTCAGAGTTTTCAATAATTTCTTTTCTTCATGCTCTGAAAGTTTAGCACTAATAATAATAGGATATATCTTCTTTTCATCAAGATAAGCATATTTAAGAGTATCGGGTAACGGTTTGAGCTCAAACACGGGATCACCCTTGGGTGGAGGGGGATGCCCTAGGATTTCAACAGGCAAGTTGTGTTTCAAAATAGGTCCTTGTTTAAAGAATACCTCATCTATTTCCCTTCTTTCATTCATAAACATATCATTTTCATGGTCTAGCAAATATTGTTCTAAAGGATCATTAGGAGGTACGGCAATAGAAGCAAGACCAATAATTTCATCTTTACTAGGCAATTCCTCATCACGGGGTTGTCTATGAAATTTAGCAAAATTAAACTATTGAGACATATCCCCCAAACCAATAGTACCAACATCCTTTTCGTAGTCTATCCTAGCATTAACAGTGTTCAAGAAGGGTCTACCAAATATGATGGGACAAAAATTATCTTGTGGGGAACCAAGAACAAGAAAATTAGTAGGATATTTAACTTTCCCACACAAGACTTCAACATCTCTAGCAATCCCAACTGGTGAAATAGTGTCTCTCTTGGCAAGCTTAATTGTAACATCAATTTCTTCTATCTCAGCAGGTGCAATATCATGCATAATTTCTTTGTATAAGGAATGAGGTATTGCACTTGCACTAGAACCCATATCACATAAGCCATGATAACAATGATCTCCTATTTTAACAGAAATAACAGGCATGCCTACAACAGGTCTATGTTTATTTTTAGTATCAGGTATAGCAATTCTAGCAATTTCCTACCAGAAGTAAATAACATGCCCATCAATATTATCAGCCAAGAGATCTTTAACCATAGAAATACTAGATTCAACTTTAATTTGCTCAGGGGGTTTGGGTGTCTTAATATTACTTTTGTTGACCATAGTTGAAGCTTTAGCATGATCCTTTATTCTAACAGGGAAAGGTGGTTTCTCAATATAAGTAGTACAAACGACAGGATCATTATAAGTGATAGTCTTTTCTTCAACTTTAATAGGTGCAACTACTTTTACTTAAATGGGAGGATTATATTTAAACCACTTCTCCTTAGGGAGATCAACATGAGTACCAAAGGATTCACACAAAGAAGCTACTATCTCAGAGTCAAGTCCATATTTAGTGCTAAATTCACGGAAAACATCGGTGTCCATAAAAGATTTAACACAATCAAACTTAGGTGTTATACCTGACTCCTTACCTTCGTTGAGATCCCAATCTTCAGAGTTGTGTTTAATTCTTTCCAATAAATCCCAATTGAATTCAATAGTCTTCGTCATAAAAGATCCAGTACAAGAAATATCGAGCATGGAGCGATTATAGAGAGAAAGCCGAGCATAAAAATTTTGAATAATCATTTCTCTTGAGAGCTCATGATTGGGGCATGAATATAACATTGACTTAAGCCTCCCCCAAGCTTGAGAGATGCTTTCTCCTTCTCGAGGCCAAAAACTATATATATAATTATGATCATGATGAACAACATGCATAGGATAAAACTTCTGATGAAATTCCAATTTCAATCGGTTGTAGTTCCATGATCCCATATCATCACATATCCTAAACCATGTCGATGCCTCTCCCTTCAAAGATAAAGGGAAGACCTTCTTGTTGATAACATCCTCAGGCATACCTGCAAGCTTAAATAATCCACAAACTTCATCCACATAGATTAAGTGCAAATCGGGATGCAATGTTCCATCACCTGTGAAAGGATTAGCTAACAGTTTCTCTATCATACCCAAAGGAATTTAAAAGTAAACATTTTAAGTAGGTTCAGTAGGTTGAGGAGCAACTCTTTGCTCTACTGGTAGGGGTGAAGATACCCCAAACAAGCCCCTCAAAGGATTATGTTCCATAGTACCGTGTAATTTGTAACGGGTAACAAGTAATGAAAGTAAATAAGGTGCAGCAAGATGGCCCAATCCTTTTTGTATCAAAGGACAAGCCTAGACAAACTGTTATATAGAGAAAAGCGCTCCCGAGGACACATGGGAATTATCGTCAAGCTAGTTTTCATCACTCTCATATGATTCGTGTTCGTTTCCTTCTGCTCCCGATGCTTGATAATTTGGTATGTGGGAGGACCTGTGCTTGGGTGCTGTCCTTTCTTGGACAATCATCCCACTTATGAATAACCCCTATTGCAAGCATCCACAACTACAAAAGAAGTATTAAGGTAAACCTAACAATAGCATGAAACATATGGATCCAAATCAGCCCCTTACGAAGCAACTCATAAACTAGCGTTTAAGCTTCTGTCACTCTAGCAACCCATCATCTACTTATTACTTCCCAATGCCTTCCTCTAGGCCCAAACAATGGTTAAGTGTCATGTAGTCGACGTTCACATAACACCACTAGAGGAAAGACAACATACATCTCATCAAAATATCGAACGAATACCAAATTCACATGACTACTTATAGCAAGACTTCTCCCATGTCCTCAGGAACAAACGTAACTACTCACAAATCATATTCATGTTCATAATCATAGGGGTATTAATATTCATAAAGGATCTGACCATATGATCTTCCACCAAATAAACCAACTAGCATCAACTACAAGGAGTAATCAACACTAGTAACCCACAGGTACCAATCTGAGGCTTTGGGACAAAGATTGGATACAAGAGATGAACTAGGGTTTGAGAGGAGATGGTGTTGGTGAAGATGTTGATGGAGATTGACACCCTCCCGATGATAGGATCATTGGTGATGATGATGGCGATGATTTCCCCCTCCTGGAGGGAAGTTTCCCCGGCAGAGCAGCTCTGCCGGAGCCCTAGATTGGTTCAGCCAAGGTTCCGCCTCGTGGCGGCGGAGTTTCTTTCTGAAAGCTTGCTTATGATTTTTTTTCTCAGACGAAAGACTTCATATAGCAGAAGATGGGCACGAGAGGCCTGCCAGGGGGCCCATGAGGCAGGGGGCGTGCCCCCACCCTCGTGGCCAGGGTATGGGGCCCCTCTGGTGGATTCTTTCGCCAGTATTTTTATTAATTCCAAAAATAACTTCCGTGAAGTTTCCGGACTTTTGGAGCTGTGCAGAATAGGTCTCTAATATTTGCTTCTTTTCCAGCCCAGAATTCCAGCTGCCGGCATTCTCCCTCTTCATGTAAACCTTGTAAAATAAGAGAGAATAGGCATAAGTATTGTGACATAACGTGTAATAACAGCCCATAATGCAATAAATATAGATATAAAAGCATGATGCAAAATGGACGTATCAGGCACATATATCCAGTTGAATATAGATAGCATGAGTTATTTTTGTTGACATCAATCTTGAGGTGAGTAAGTTGGGAGGCGAAACTATAAGCCCCTATCTTTCTATGTGTCCAGTTGAAACGTTTTGCTCAGGGGTACAAGGTGAGTGTTAGCAATCATAAAATACTATATGATGGTTGAGTATGTGGACTTGCTTAAGAGCTCCGATACGTGACCCTTCCTGAAAAGATGATGAATTGTAGTTGCAAAGTTGACTGAGGACATAGTTTGTTGGTTTCTAATAGAGCTTTTGCTTTATAATTTGATGTGTGATGAACTATTACTTACTCGTGGGAAGTATATGACGCAAGTTCTATGATAAAAGTCCTATGTTTAAATTTGTGGCTGTTATAATAATCAACATGATGCTTCTATGTCTGTATTTTGTTTTTATCGACACCTCTCTCTCAAAGCATGTGGACATGTTTCTCGATTTCGGTTTTCGCTTGAGGACAAGCGAGGTCTAAGCTTGGGGGAGTTGATACGTCCATTTTGCATCATGTTTTCTTACTGTTATTTATAATGTTTTTATCCATAATAATGTTTTTTGCAGTAATTCTAATGCCTTTTCTCTCATAACTTGCAAGGTACACACCAAGAGGGAGAATTCCGGCAGCTGGAAATCTGGACCTGAAAAAGCTACGTCAGGCCACCTATTCTGCACAACTCCAAATGGGATGAAACTTCATGGAGATTTTTTTATGGAATATATAAGAAATATTGGAGCCAATAAGTACCAGAGGGGAGCCACCAGGTGGGCACAACCCACCTGGGCGCGCCAGGCCCCCCTGGCACGCCCTGGTGGGTTGTGGCCTCCTCGGCCCACCTTCGGTGCCCATCTTTTGGTATATAAGTCATTTTTACCTATAAAAAATAAAGAGGAGGCTTTTGGGATGAAGTGCCGCTGTCTCGAGGCGGAACTTGGGCAGCAGAACTTTTGCCCTCCGGCGGAGCGATTCTTCCGGGGGAACTTCCCTCCCGGAGAGGGAAATCATCTTCATCATCATCACCAACAACTCTCCCATCTTGGGGAGGGCAATCTACATCAACATCTTCACCAGCACCATCTCATCTCAAACACTAGTTCATCTCTTGTATTCAATCTTGTTACCGGAACTATAGACAGGTGCTAGGGGGTGACTAGTAGTGTTGATTACATCTTGTAGTTGATTACTATATGGTTTATTTGGTGGAAGGTTATATGTTCAGATCCATTATGCATATTAATACCCCGCTGGTCATGAGCATGTTTGTTTTTTGTGAGTAGTTACTTTTGTTCTTGAGGTCATGGGAGAAATCATGTTGCAAGTAATAATATGAACCTTATATGTGTTCGATATTTTGATAGTATGTATGTTGTGATTCCCTTAGTGGTGTCATGTGAACATCGACTACATGACACTTCGCCGTATTTGGGCCTAAGGGAATGCATTGTGGAGTAGTAAATAGATGGTGGGTTGCAAGAGTGATAGAAACTTAAACCCCAGTTTATGCACTATTCCATAAGGGACCGATTGGATCTTAGAGTTTAATGCTTTGGTTAGAATTTATTCTTAATACTTTTCTCGTAGTTGCGGATGCTTGCGGGAGGATTAATCATAAGTAGGAGGTTTGTTCAAGTAAGAAAAGCACCTAAGCACCGGTCCACCCACATATCAAATTATCAAAGTAGCGAACACAAATCAAACCAACATGATGAAACTGACTAGAGATGAAATTCCCGTGTACCCTCAAGAATGCTTTGCTTAATATAAGAGAACGTTTTGGCCTGTCCTTTGCCTCAAAAGGATTGGACTACCTTGCTGCATACTTGCTACAATTATCATTACTTTCCCGTTACAAATTATCTTGCTATCAAACTACCCGCTACATACAATTTCAGCACTTGCTGACAACACCTTACTGAAAACTACTTGCCATTTCCTTCTGCTCCTCGTTGGGTTCGACACTTTTACTTCTCGAACAGAGCTACAGTTGATCCCCTATACTTGTGGGTCATCAGCATGGCATGGACAAGAGGATGTGGAACCCCTTCAAGATGATAAGCACACATATTGGCAAAAGCTCAAGACTCTACATTTTCATTTTAGTGATCCAAGATCACATTGAGTCCATAGGAAAAGCCAATACTGTTAAAAGGGGATGAGGTGTTGCTTACTGGTCTACTTGCTCAAACTGCTTAGTGATATGCTCCAATGCCCTCAACCACTTTCTCAATTCCAAATATGTCCTACACCTAAATTCAAACTCGGCCCCACCGATTTGATCTATCTGGCGCCACCGAGTTCACCTGACATAGCCACTTCTAGAAACCCTAATCAGTTCGGTCTCAGTGATGAGATCTTGGTCTCACCGAGATGGGCTTGCAAACTCTTTGTTGTATGTTGTAGTTATTTCGGTCCCACCAAGATATGCAGTCGGTCCCACCGAGTTTGCTTTACCAACTCTCTATTTACTTCTTACCAAAATCGGTCTCACCGAGTTTGTGTAATCGGTCAAACCGATTTTAGGTTTTACCCTAACCCTAGCTCATCGGTCCCACCGAGTTTCTCATATCGGTCCCGCCGAAAAGCTTAACGTTCACATTTTGAACCAGGTCGGTCTCACCGAGTTTCACTATTCGGTCCCACCGAGTTTGGTAAATTGTGTGTAACAGTTAGATTTTGTGTGGAGGCTATATATACCCCTCCACCCCCTTCTCCGTTTGAGAGTGAGCCATCAGAACGTGCCTACACTTCCACTACTCATTTTCTGAGAGATAACCACCTACTCATGTGTTGAGACCAAGACATTCCAATCCAACCACAAGAATCTTGATCTCTAGCCTTCCCCAAGTTGATTTCCACTCATATCATCTTTCCACCATATCCAGATCTATGAGAGAGAGTTGAGTGTTGGGGAGACTATCATTTGAAGCACAAGAGCAAGGAGTTCATCATCAACACACCATCTATTGACTTTGGAGAGTGGTGTCTCCTAGATTGGTTATGTGTCACTTGAGAGCCTCCGTCAAGATTGTGGAGTTGAACCAAGGAGTTTGTAAGGGCAAGGAGATCGCCTACTTCATGAAGACCTACCCAAGTGAGGCAAGTCCTTCGTGGGCGATGGCCATGGTGGGATAGACGAGGTTGTTTCTTCGTGGACTCTTCGTGGGTGGAGCCCTCCGTGGACTCGCGCAACCGTTACCCTTCGTGGGTTGAATTCTCCATCAATGTGGATGTACGATAGCACCACCTATCGGAACCATGCCAAAAATCTCCATGTCTCCAATTGCGTTTGCACACTCCAATCCCTTCCCTTTACTTTCTTGCAATTTGCATGCTTTACTTTCCGCTGCCCATATACTCTTTCCATGCTTGCTTGAGATGTATTGTGAATGTTTAAACT
The DNA here is from genome assembly GCF_018294505.1 of Triticum aestivum. Taxonomy (NCBI): domain Eukaryota; kingdom Viridiplantae; phylum Streptophyta; class Magnoliopsida; order Poales; family Poaceae; genus Triticum; species Triticum aestivum. The sequence goes on along the minus strand of NC_057794.1, from coordinate 3,511,454 downwards.
TGTGCTGAAACTCCACCTTAACTTGAAGAACTTAAAAACTGCTACCTTTCTTTGTTGAGGGTCTAATCACCGCCCCCCTCTAGACACCACTTCTCGATCCTTTCAATTGGTATCAGAGCATTGGTCTCCATTGCTTGGTTTAATCACCATTGGAGGAAGATGGATGAGTCTATGATGGGGAGTTTTAGACGTACAGTGCCTATGCTTGATGGAAAGTTCTTTAATGCTTGGAAAAATGAGATGCTTGAGATTTTCAATGAATATCACTTGAACAAGTACATTACTAGTCCTTGTGCTCCCCTTGTTGACCCCTTGCATCCTACCCCTGATGATTCCCTTGACATGATCCGCAATCTTAGAACTATCAACCTTATCATTAGAGGATTACCTAGGAACTTGATTGTCCGCTTGCCTACTCTTGAATGTGCTTACACCATATGGAGATATCTTGAGGAACGATTCCCAAACTATTCTTTGAAAAATCTAGATGTGATTCGTCAAAAGTCAATTGCTTTATGTAAGATGAATCCCAATGATCCTAAGTTTGGTGATTGTTTATTTGAGCTTCGTGACCTTATGCGTGCCAAAGGAGATGTTGGAATCATTAGTATATCATCTCGGAAGTCATTAGAATTCAAAAGGATGAACATTGTCATGATCATAAATCTAATGAATCACTCTCTCTAGGTGATGATCAATCACAAGACGAAGTTGAACATGGATACTATGATGAGGATGATGATAGTGACTTTGATGTCGATGAGTCTATGAGAAACTTTGGTCTTATGGCTAATCTTCATGGCTACATGGCTGGAGGAAAGGAATGTGTTCTTGATAGTGGATGTACCGATCACATGACCGGAGACAAGGATATGTTCCGTGAGCTTGCTAAAAACTATGGCCCTCGAAAGTATGTCACATTCGGTGATAAATCAAAGGGTAAGGTGGTTGGACTTGGTAAGGTGGCCATCTCACATGACAGCTCCATCCAGAATGCTATGCTCGTTGAATCTCTTGGCTATAATTTACTTTTCGTATCTAGACTAGCTGAATTTGGATTCAATGTCCTATTTACTGAAGTAGATTACCAAGTTTTTCCAAGAGATAATCATAAAATGGCCTTCAGCGGTATACGTAGAGGTGACCTATACATTGTTTATTTCACTAAAAAGGCTCAACCTAGAACTTGCTTAATTGCTAAATCTTCTAAAGGTTGGTTGTGGCATAGAAGGTTAGGTCATGTGTGCATGCGAAATCTTGATAAGCTTATTAAAGGTGATCATATTCTTGGAGTGAAAGACGTTATATTTGACAAAGATAGATTGTGCAGTGCTTGTCAAGCAGGAAAACAGGTTGGACGAAGCCACCCCGTGAAGAACATCATGACCACGAGAAGACCGCTCGAGCTGCTTCATATGGATCTTTTTGGTCCAAATGCCTATAAAAGTCTCGATGGAAATTCGTTTGGTTTAGTCATAGTCAATGATTATTCAAGATTTACGTGGGTGTTCTTTCTTGATGATAAATCGGAGGTCCAAAAGATCTTCAAGAACTTCGCTAGGAAGGCCCAAAGTCAATTTGAAGTGAAGATCAAGAAAGTTCAGAGCGACAATGGAACAAAGTTCAAGAATGAAAATGTGGACACGTTTCTTGACAAAGAAGGGATTTCACATGAGTTCTCGTCTACGTACACGCCTCAACAAAACGGAGTTATTGAGAGGAAGAACCGGACTCTTATTGAGATGGCGAGAATGATGCTTGATGAGTACAAGACGCCAAACACTTTTGGGCGGAAGCGGTTGAGACAGCTTGTCATGCAACAAATCGTCTATATCTTCACAAGCTACTCGGCAAGACGGCATACGAGCTTCTCACCGGTAACAAACCCCAAGTTGGATACTTTCGAGTATTTAGCTCAAAGTGCTATATTATTGATAAGCATCGTCGCTCTAAATTTGCTCCTAAATCTCATCAGGGTTTCCTACTCGGTTATGGCTCAAACTCTCACACTTATCGTGTCTACAACATTTTCACCCGAAAGGTTGAAGAGACAGTTGATGTGAAGTTTGATGAATCTAACGGCTCGCAAGTAGAGCAATTGCCAATTGATGTAGGAGACAAAGATCTTCCGAAAGCAAATCAAGACTTGTCTATTGGCAAGATTCGCCCAACGGAGGTGAAGGAGAGTACCTCGTCCATTCAAGTGGAAGCCTCTACCTCACGACAAGGTGAACCATGAGTTGACTCAGAGGCATACACAAGTGGGACATGCCAAGATGGAGAAAACGAGGAAGTACATCAAGATGAACCTCATCAACCCCCTTCTCCACCTCTACAAGAGAACAACAACACCAACAACAAAGAAGGCCAAGAGGAAGAACAAGATGATGAAGAGGATGTTCCACCCTGACCAAAACAAAATCTCTCACGAGTTACAGCAAGAGTCTCAAGAGACCATCTCGTCGAACAAATCTTTGACGATATCCAAACCGGGAGAATTACTCGATCTAAAACTCATTAGGCTAATTTCTGTGAACATTATTAATTCATCTATAGTATTGAATCTATGAAGGTTGAAGAAGCGCTTGATGATCCGGACGGGTGAACGCTATGCATGAAGAGCTACACAACTTCGAAAGGAACCAAGTGTGGATATTAGTAGAAAGGATGGACAACAACCAAAATGTCATTGGTACAAAATGGGTGTTTCGGAATAAGCAATATGAAGATGGACAAGTTGTACGCAACAAGGCTCGTCTCGTCGCTCAAGGCTACACGAAAGTCAAAGGTATGGACTATGGTGAGATATATGCCCCCGTTGCTAGACTTGAGTCCATATGCATCTTACTTGCTTAGGCCAATCATCATGATATTACATTGTATCAAATGGACATTAAAAGTGCTTTTCTAAATGGTGAAATTGAGGAGGAAGTTTATGTTAAACAACCTCTCGGCTTTGTTAATCCTAACAAACCCGACCATGTTTACAAACTTCACAAAGCTCTTTATGGTCTTAAACAAGCTCCTAGAGCGTGGTATAAATGCTTGACCAAGTTCCTTGTTGAAAAAGGCTTTGTGATTGGAAAAATTGATTCTACTCTCTTTACTAAAAGGGTTAATGGTGAATTATTTGTGTGCCAAATTTATGTTGATGTTATCATATTTGGTTCGACTAACCCTCATTTTAGTGAAAAGTTTGGAAGGCTATCGTCGGAGAAGTTTGAGATGTCTATGATGAGTGAACTCAAGTTCCTTCTTGGTTATCAAATCAAGCAAACTAAGGAGGGTACCTTTGTTTCCCAAAGATACCAAGGACTTATTCAAGAAGTTCAACATGCAAGAAAGCAAAGGTATGAAAACACCCATGCCTACTAGTGGACATCTTGACTTGACTAAGGATAGCAAACCGGTTGACCAAAAGGTTTACCGCTCTATGATTGGTTCATTTTTATATCTACATGCCTCCCGTCCCGATATTATGCTAAGTATGTGAATGTGTGCACGATATCAAGCGGCCCCTAAAGAATGTCATCTTAAGGCTATGAAAAGGATAGTGAGATACTTAATTCATACACCAAACTTTGGCATTTGGTATCCTAAGAGGTCCTCTTTTGATCTTGTTGGCTACTCTGATTCGGACTATTCCGAAGACAAGGTTGATAGAAAGTCCACTTCGGGTACGTGTCAATTTCTTGGTAGATCTCTTGTGTCTTGGTCCTCCAAGAAACAAAACTCGGTATCCTTATCCACTGCTGAAGCGGAATACATTATCGATGGTTCATGTTGTGCTCAGTTACTTTGGATGACCAAAACTCTTAATGATTGTGGGATTTATGTGAAACATGTTCCATTGCTTTGTGATAATGGAAGTGCTATTAAGGTTGCTCACAATCCCGTGCAACATTCTCTAACTAAGCATATTGAAGTTTGTCATCATTTCATTTGAGATCATGTTGCTAAAGGAGACATTGATCTTAAGCATGTTCGTACCGATAAACAACTGGCAGATATATTCACTAGACCGCTTGATGAGAAAGTATTTTGCCATTTGAGAGGTGAATTGAACATCATTGATGCCTCAAACTTGGAGTAGAAACTCCATTTGGATGCATGCAAGGCATGAGCCTTTGACTAATCCTTGATATTTCTCTTATGATGATGATCGTATGTCTTGGATCTATATTTGTTCCCTTGCATGTCATCTAACCCTTGTAGGTACTTGGATGAATCCAAATCTATGAGACTAAAACTCATTCATTGAACAATCTCCAAATCACCAAGTCTCTACAATATGGTGGTTGAAGACAAGGAAACATGAAACCTTTCAACATATCCTTTGACAATTTCTTTATATCAAATTTCATTTGGTATCAAATTTCATGATTGTGACTCTGGATACACAAGTGCTCTTCCTTCCAAGACAAACCCATGTAGGTAGATAAACTCAAATTACAAGTGGTGCTCCCAACCTTTCATGAGCTACATCAAGCTTGAGCATCCCACACAAGTTCAACTACATGATCAAGATCAAAACCACCACCCAAGGTATGTCATTCCATCTTAGAGAAGCTTTACCCCAAGACATGGGTCAAAGCAGCTCAACAAGATGTGAATACATCAAAATGCTTAAACGAAAAATGGCAACCCCATTTTGAGCTTAAACGATGAGTATGACCTACGATCAAGTGTTCTCACTTGACTCCTCAGTCAATATATTCTAACATAGGTGACTCTGTCGCCGACCAATTCTAGATGAAGTTCTCTAGTGTTTTTCTATGTTCTTGCATTTATCTCTTGCATGCTTGCTCCCCTTTCAAAAAAAACTTCATCTAGATTTCCTTTCTTTTCTCTATTATGTTCTGCATTCCCTGCATAAAATTCATTGCAAATCCTTTAGTTAATTGCCTGCAAATTTTGTGAGATCTTATTTGCATAGTGAGATGAGATGACAAAACCTTTCCTCTATATTGAACTCGGTCTCACCGATTTATACATCCCGGCTAGACCGGACTACCATGCTACATTGTAGATTGTGTTGGAAATATGCCCTAGAGGCAATAATAAATTCGTTATTATTATATTTCCTTGTTCATGATAATCGTTTATTATCCATGCTAGAATTGTATTGATAGGAAACTCAGATACATGTGTGGATACATAGACAACACCATGTCCCTAGTAAGCCTCTAGTTGACTAGCTCGTTGATCAATAGATGGTTACGGTTTCCTGACCATGGACATTGGATGTCGTTGATAATGGGATCACATCATTAGGAGAATGATGTGATGGACAAGACCCAATCCTAAGCCTAGCACAAAGATCGTGTAGTTCGTATGCTAAAGCTTTTCTAATGTCAAGTATCATTTCCTTAGACCATGAGATTGTGCAACTCCCGGATACCGTAGGAGTGCTTTGGGTGTGCCAAACGTCACAATGTAACTGTGTGGCTATAAAGGTACACTACAGGTATCTCCGAAAGTGTCTGTTGGGTTGGCACGAATCGAGACTAGGATTTGTCACTCCGTGTAAACGGAGAGGTATCTCTGGGCCCACTCGGTAGGACATCATCATAATGTGCACAATGTGACCAAGGAGTTGATCACGGGATGATGTGTTACGGAATGAGTAAAGAGACTTGCCGGTAACGAGATTAAACAAGGTATCGGGATACCGGCGATCGAACCTCGGGCAAGTATCGTACCGCTAGACAAAGGGAATTGTATACGGGATTGATTGAATCCTCGACATCGTGGTTCATCCGATGAGATCATCGTGGAACATGTGGGAGCCAACATGGGTATTCAGATCCCGTTGTTGGTTATTGGCCGGAGAGGTGTCTCGGTCATGTCTGCATGGTTCCCGAACCCATAGGGTCTACACACTTAAGGTTCGATGATGCTAGGGTTATAGGGAATAGATATACGTGGTTACCGAATGTTGTTCGGAGTCCCGGATGAGATCCCGGACGTCACGAGGAGTTCCGGAATGGTCCGGAGGTAAAGATTTATATATGGGAAGTCTTGTTTTGGTCACCGGAAAACTTTCGGGTGCTATCGGTAACGTACCGGGACCACAGGGAGGGTCCCGGGGGTCCACCAAGTGGGGCCACCAGCCCCGGAGGGCTGCATGGGCCAAGTGTGGGAGGGGACCAGCCCCAGGTGGGATGGTGCGCCCCCCCCCCCCCACCACCACCAAGGCCCAAGCCGCAAGGGAGAGTGGAAGGGGGCAAACCCTAGGCTCGAATGGGCCTAAGGCCCACCTAGTGGTGCACCCCCCTCTCTCCCCCCTTGGCCGCCCCCTAGATGGGATCTAGGGCTGGCCGCCACCCCTAGGGGTGGAAACCTAGGTGGGGGCGCAGCCCCTCCCCTCCCCCTATATATACTTGAGGTTTTGGGCTGCCATAGAGACGAGGACATCTCCTTCTTGGCGCAACCCTACCCCTCTCCCTCCTCGTCTCTTGCGGTGCTTGGCGAAGCCCTGCTGGAGTACCACACTCTTCCACCACCACCACGCCGCCGTGCTGCTGTTGGATGGAGTGTTCCCCAACCTCTCCTTCTCCCTTGCTGGATCAAGGCGTAGGAGACGTCACCGGGCTGTACGTGTGTTGAACACAGAGGTGCCGTCCGTTCGGCACTAGGATCATCGGTGATTTGGATCACGACGAGTACGACTCCATCAACCCCGTTCACTTGAACGCTTCCGCTTTGCGATCTACAAGGGTATGTAGATGCACTCTCCTTCCCCTCGTTGCTAGATTACTCCATAGATTGATCTTGGTGATGCGTAGAAAATTTTGAATTTCTGCTACGTTCCCCTACAATGGCATCATGAGCTAGGTATATGTGTAGTTTCTATGCATGAGTAGAACACAAAGCAGTTGTGGGCGTCGATATTGTCAATTTACTTGCTGTTACTAGTCTTATCTTGATTCGGCGGCATCGTGGGATGAAGCGGCCCGGGCCGACCTTACACGTACTCTTACGTGAGACTAGTTCCACCGACTGACATGCACTAGTTGCATAAGGTGGCTAGCGGGTGTCTGTCTCTCCCACTTTAGTCGGATCGGGTTTGATGAAAAGGGTCCTTATGAAGGGTAAATAGAAATTGGCATATCACGTTGTGGTTTTCGCGTAGGTAAGAAACGTTCTTGCTAGAAACCTATAGCAGCCACGTAAAAAACTTGCAACAACAATTAGAGGACGTCTAACTTGTTTTTGCAGCATATGCCTTGTGATGTGATATGGCCAAAAGGATGTGATGAATGATATATGTGATGTATGAGATTGATCATGTGTTCCTGTAATAGGAATCAAGACTTGCATGTCGATGAGTATGACAACCGGCAGGAGCCATAGGAGTTGTCTTAATTTATTTATGACCTGCGTGTCAACTTAAACGTCATGTAATTACTTTACTTTATTGCTAAAGCGTTAGCCATAGTGGTAGAAGTAATAGATGACGAGACAACTTCAAGAAGACAGGATGATGGAGATCATGGTGTCATGCCGGTGACAACGATGATCATGGAGCCCCGAAGATGGAGATCAAAAGGAGCAAATGATATTGGCCATATCATGTCACTATTCGATTGCATGTGATGTTTATCATGTTTTACATCTTATTTGCTTAGAACAATGGTAGCTTAAATAAGATGATCCCTCGCAACAATTTCAAGAAAGTGTTCCCCCTAACTGTGCACCATTGCGAAGGTTCGTTGTTTCGAAGCACCACGTGATGATCGGGTGTGATAGATTCTAACGTTCGAATACAATGGGTGTTGACGAGCCTAGCATGTACAGACATGGCCTCGGGACACATGCGAAACACTTAGGTTGACTTGACGAGCCTAGCATGTACAGACATGGCCTCGGAACACGGAAGACCGAAAGGTCGAACATGAGTCGTATAGAAGATACGATCAACATGAGATGTTCACTGTTGGTGACTAGTCCGTCTCACGTGATGATCGGACACGGCCTAGTCAATTGGGATCATGTTTCACTTAGATGACTAGAGGGATGTCTATCTGAGTGGGAGTTCATTAAATAATTTGATTAGATGAACTCAATTATCATGAACATAGTCTAAATTGTCTTCGCAAATATGTTGTAGATAAATAGCTCACGTTGTAGCTCCCTGTTTCAATACGTTCCTAGAGAAAGATTAAGTTGAAAGATATTGTAAGCACTGATGCAGACTAGGTCCGTAGTCCGAGGAGTGTCCTCACTGCTACACAGAAGGCTTACGTCTTTGATGCACCGCTCGATGTACAAACCCCTACAACATCGTCTGTGGATGTTGTGAACACCTGACAGACACGTCCTGATGACTACTTGATAGTTTAGTGCACCATACTTTACGGCTTAGAATCGGGATTCCAATGACATTTTAAACGCCATAGAACTTATGAGATGTTCCAAGAGCTGAAATTGGGATTTCAGGCTCATACCCGTGTTCAGAGGTGTGAGACCTCTGACAAGTTCTTTAGCCAACAAGATGGAGGAGAATAGCTCAGCTAGTGAGCATGTGCTCAGAATGTCTGGGTGCTACAATCACTTAAATCAAGTGGGAGTTAAAACTTCCAGATAAGATAGTGATTGATAGAGTTCTCTAGCCACTATCACTAAGCTACTAGATCTTCGTGATGAACTATGACATGCAAGGGATGGAGTTGATCCCGGAGCTGTTCGCGGTGCTTAAGACCGTAAAGGGTAGAAATCAAGAAAGAGCATCAAGTGTTGATGGTTTAACAAGACCACTGGTTTCAAGAAGGGCAAGGGCTAGAAGGGAAACTTCATGGATGGCAAACCAGTTGCCGCTCCAGTGAAGGAACTCAAGGTTGAACCCAAACCCGAGACTAAGTGCTACTATTGTAAGGGGAACGGTCACTGGTAGCGGAATTACCCCAAATGCATGGTAGATAAGAAGGCTGGCAACTTCAACAAAGTATATACGTGTTATTAATGTGTACCTCGGTAGTACTCCTGGTAGCACCTGGGTATTGGATACCGGTTCAGTTGCTATTACTGGTGACTTGAAGCAAAAGCTACGGACTAAACGGAGACTGGCTAAGGGCGAGGTGACGATGTGTGTTGGAAGTGTTTCCAAAGTCGATGAGATCAGAGGTTGAAGAAGCACTACGGCCGTTGGATGGACATCGTACGGTCACTGGAGCTAGAATCGTGCATATTGACTAAGTTGACAAAGCCCTCCATCCCCGTCAACTTAGTAGGCCCACAAGTTAGCCTGCCACTATACTAGGTCCCATAGGTCCCAGCTAACAGGGGGAGTATTCATTTTTTTGTGAGTAATAAGGAGGCACTTCCTTGCGTGTTAAGATATAGTTGGTGGGTCCGAGCAGTCAGCGGCGGTAACATTTTTTTCGCGAAATACAGAGGCCCTTTCGATGGGTCCCTGATGTCAGGTGGAGGAATCATTATTTTGCGCGTAATAAGGAGGCATTTCCTTGCGTGCGGCCGTGGACCCAGCTGTCGACCTCTCCACGTAAAGTCCACTTCAGATGCATGTTGGTCGTTGACCATGTTGACCAGGCCGCGCCGAGAGCACCAGGGCGGTGGACGACGGCGAGGCCTAGGAAGGGAACGACATGGAGGCAGGGAAGACTCGGCAGTTGTTTCCCACGGTGAGGGGAGTACGACTGTACGAGGGTTTACTGGTTCGTCTGCCGTCGCCGGAGAATAACAGCAGGTGTGGGTGAGTAGAGGGATGGCTAGGCCAGCGATGGGAGTACGATGGGGCGGTGAGGCCTGCGCGACAGCAGAGCCGGCCGCGGGGAGGAGGGAGCATGCAGTCCCGCCGGCGCCTGTTTGATCGGCTGGAGCAGGAAGAGCAGAGATTGAAGAAGCACGACGGCCGTTGGAGGGCCATCCAACAGTCACTGCTTGTGCGTCAACCTTTTTTTAGGAAAGCCTCAAATTTGTGGAAAACAGCATACAGCCCATCTGCCATTATTTCTAATAATTTACAGCCCATTTGCTAATTATTAAGGTTTTTTTGGAGCCCATATTCTTTTTCTTAGCATTACAGCCCATATTGTGGCCACAGTTAAAAAATTATACGAAATTTTGCATATTTCGATGCGGTCCGAACTGTTTTTAATTCCGAAATTTCGACTCACATTCAAACTGATTTTAAAAATAAATGTATATCAATATAAAATCCAACAAATTCTCCATGCATAAAAATTAATGTAATTTCAAATCTCGAAATGAAAAAAAAGATATTTGAAACTAATTGCCGGTTTGATGTGTTTTAAAAATGTACAGCCAATTTCTCATTACTGATGGGCCATTTTCTCGGCCAGCCGAATGAAAGCTCTCCTCGTCTTGAAAGATTTGCAGCCCAACAGGCCTGACAAAGCGACTTACTTGGCAAATCACAAAAAAACTGGGCTGTGGCCGTGGACCCAGTTGTCAGCCTCTCCACGTACAGTACTCTTTCGATGGAATGTCGTTGACCACGTTGACCACGCCGCGCCGAGAGCACCAAGGCGGTGGACGACGGCGAGGCCTAGGAAGGAGATGACGCGGAGCCGGGGAAGACGCGGCAGTGGATGCCCACGCGGAGAGGAGTACGAGGGTTCACTAGTTCGGCTGCGGTGTGAGGCTATCGTCGCCGCAAGGCCTGGCTAGCGGTGGGAGTAGTAGGGGGCGATGAGGCCTCATCGGTAGCACAGCCGGCCACTGGAGGCAGGAGCAGGCGGTCTCCCCGGCGTTGGTTTGGGCGGCTGGTGCAAGAAGAGCACGATTGAAGAAGCAGCAGGACCGTTCGATTCAAATCGAACGGTTACTGCTGCTAGAATTGTTTGTTGACTAAGTTGACAAGCCCTGCGTACGCGTCAACTTAGTAGGCCCACAGGTCAGCCTCCCAACCGGTGCGCCCCAAATGTCAGTGGGAGGAATCATTTTTTTGGCATAATAAGGAGGCAGTTGATTGCGTGTGGCCAGGTCAGCGGAGGGAGTAGGGTGGGCCGAGGAAGCCTGTGCGGCATCACAGCGAGCCACAAGAGGAGGGAGCAGGCAGTCCCGCCGGCGCTAGTTTAGGCGGCTGGAGCAGGAAGATCAGAGATTGAAGAAGCACGTCGGTCATCGGATGGACATCCAACGCTAACTGCTGCTAGAATCGTGTGTTCACTGACAAAGCCTTGCGTAAACAAGTCAGCCTCGAAATCTGTGGCGTGTACAGCCCATTTGCTATTATTTTTATAATTTTTACTCATTTTCTAATTCATATGGAATTTATTGCAGCCCGTTTTCCATTTTTAGAATTGCTGGCCATTTTCTGGTCAGTACCAGGGTCAAAAAATTATCTAAATATGTGGGAAATTTTGAAAATTCGCAAATTTTTGTTGGGGAACGAAATATTCTTAATCCAAAAATTAATAGCCATACTAAAACAAATTTAAAAATAAATTAGTACTATGTCATGTTAAATCCAATGAAATACGTATAAGATATCAGTGAAGAACAAAAACAAAAAAAGAAACTTATATCCCATTTTCTATAAAAAATTTAGAATTTTCAACCCCTTTTGATATTACTTTTAACAGACATTGACCATACTCTTAAGCCAGGCCGGAATGCATCCCTCCTCGTCTTGAAAGATTTGCAGCCCAGTAATTCAGAGAAAACAAATAGGCCTAGCTTGGGTATTCTTCAAAAAGTGTATGCATCAAACTAAATAAAGATCCTACTACACCAAGTGTACGCATCTAACTAACTGGCTCAGTTAGACGTTACTATTTATTAAGCTGTGGAGATTGGCTGACGGCTTGAACCAGATGGGTGCCTGACGGGGGAAACTCTTGCCAGCAGGTCGAAGTCTGATACTTGCGACCCTCTCTCCTACTTTGGGCTGCAGAGCGTGACGGCACATATCAGGGTATGATGCATGCAGAGACGCATGGTACGCTGTGTACACACAGTTTTGCCTGATGAACGAAACCGCGCTGCCATCATGATCCTTGCCGTCGGTTATCTCCTGGTTAATCAAATAATTCAGTCCGACAAATAGAAAGCGTGTACCAAGGCTACTTACCAGCCTCCAGTAAAAATTCCTGAAGGCCCAGAGAAGCTGGGATCCTGCTCAAAGACCTTGCAGTGAATGTGATTGTATTCCGCAAAACAACACGTCCGATACATGCAAACGATCATCAATCTTTCGCCATCGTCTGATCGAGCCAGGAACCACCTGCAACTGCCATGCCGCTTTTCTTTGAAAGGTTCTGGGATTAGGAAGGGTAGGGACACCAGGCGGCCTACAACATCATATCAAGTTGGAGTCAAATAAAAAAGGGCTCTTGATTTAGTCAATCTTAAGAACAGCATGTTATGAGCATGAATATTTTTTTCAGTAAATGTTGACAGTAATATAAGCAAGCCATCATGATATCATAGGAAAGTAACATACTGCTGTAACAGCCGTTTGTAGCGATGACTGGAGTAGGCCAGCAATACGTCCAGCCATAGAAGGAGTCGATAGCATAAATGAAGCCCTTGTGTTCAATGGCATCAGAGAACCATGGAGGATGTATGATCCTGCGATGGACATGCAGACTTATCCACTTACCGCAGTGACCCGTCAGATAGGCGGGACCGCGGTTGAAGAACACAATTAGCCTGAAGTTCATAATTCGCAGATCTTGTGGGCACTTGGCAGATTACAACCTTGAGCAAATCAAACTTGGTATCATGTTGGCTACTGTAAGATTCCGAGTATTCTGGGCCGCGGTGCCAAAGCAGTGTAGTATTAATCGAAGGAAGGGGGGTCAATCGCCGGGTGTAGACCTCCACGAGCATCTAGCTGCCGCGACCGTCGACGAGCACCATCCAAGACGTGTTCATGCCGACCCAGTACATACCGTTAATGTAGTTGAGGCTGACGGGGATCGGATCGCAGTCAAGGGGGTTGATGCTCGCCACCCTATGATCGTTATGCTGCGTGACACGCCGTTTCTGAAGATCCGGCGGCATCAGTAAGCAAGGAGCTAGCTTAAAAAGCTCCGTCCTGAGGGCTTTGAGTAAACGGTACAGCCCCGACGAGCACGCGGCGAGCGGCATGGTACTGAGATTGTCCACACGCGAAACAATGAGCTTGATTACCTCTGTGGGGAGCGAATTCCAGCCACTCTTTCGGCGGACGCTGCTCGGTTCTGCCATTGTTAGTGCTTGGCTTTCAGACGAGAGGGGGGAGGCGCCTTAGCGGGGATGGAAGATTAGACAAGATTATGTGCGGAAAAAGATGGAGAAGCGAATATGTGATGCGGGAAGTGGACAGGTGATGATGACTACAGCACGCCCCTTGACTTATGAGACACATACCAGCAGCGTAGGGTCATGTCGATGCCAGACAACTTGCTTGAGTGATCACAGTACTGGTACTCCCTACAATGTTATGCCCTAACTTGCTTGAGTAGAGTAGTAGAGTAGGACTCTGCTCTACTACTAGCACCGGAGGAGTAATATATTCTAATCTAAAATAGTTACAAACTTCAATGCCCGAGCGTGGAACGACTATGAACCGTGCTCAAAGATCGTGTCTATGTGGTGTTTGGACATGGGCGACAACCTCAACGCCAACGGTGCTGCTCCCGTTGCACCGTATGTGTTTCTGTCCTTCCGGTTCGAAATCGTGGTAGAATTCATGTTTCTACTCTGTATCCTACTACTATGCTAGTCCACATGATTAGTTTCATCTCTCTTATAGCCGTCATGATTTATTTTGTGCTTATTCGGATTAAATCTCGTAGTAACTTGCTCATATATTCAACTGGCGCAACGTCCCCTACAGCCACTCCCGTTTCATGGACGGCCTGGTCGATGTTGGAATTTTGCTAGTAGGCATTTATAAGGTAAGCTCTTCTACCACTTGTATGAGCATGAGAAGAGGAGACCTACACGCGCGCTCCTCCTCCTCGCTCACCTCACCACGCCACGCCTCGTCACGACGCGCCGCGGGTTGCAGGATTGAGCCAAGCCGAGGATAGAGCTATACTCCCACGACCTACCCGGCCCGCACTATATAGTTTCTCACCACCGTTCCAGATCATTGCACCGCCAAGCAAGTCTTCTCCATCCCTCCTTTCTGTGTGCACCGGGAGAAGGGACAAGAGGCCTCCGGAAGCCCGCCTCTCGTGATCCTGTACGGGATAGGGGCGATTAGGTTTTTGGGGAGCGCACTCGCGCGACTGCTGGCAGCGACGACTTCGCGAACGACGACTTCTTCCCCGACCTCGGCAACCTCATCCTCAATGACATGGGCGACAACGTCAACGCCGGCAACCAGTGAGATACAGGGTGTAGGAAGCGGTTTGCGAATTTGCATGCCTTTCCAACCAGTGAGATACTCCATACAAAGTACGACAGAGAAATAACCACAGAGAAGGAAGCTAAAAGTAAACAATCAAACGAGCATTTTTGCATTTGTTTTGCATTGAATCATTTCACAAGCTTGACTAGTGTTGTTTTTCTACTTTTACAGAAACCGCATTGTAATGTTAAAACATGCATTTGCACATACATAAGTAATAGTAGTACTCCCTCCGTCTAGGTGTATAAGTCTTCCCTCCTTCTTGGTCACGGTGCACAACCGAAGATGACTTATTGACCTGGACGGAGGGAGTAGCACAGTCTGCAAGCATATATCGAGAGAGACGTGTAGTGCGATAGTATATAGTAAAGTTTGTGCTATATGCACGACTTGCAAAATGCGTACGAATACACAAGGTTTCCAAACTTTCCCTTTTACATACTTAATTAAGGATGCTAAAAATTCCTGAACATTCGGGGTTTATCATTTGTGTCCCAAAACTAATGAGATCGCCTTACGAAACAAAAATTATACTCCTCCTAAAAACCACGACGCTCGCAGGAGCGCTTGCGGCGCGCCACGAGTGCCCTGGTGTGCAGCCATTTCCCAGCGCGCCGACACAACGCCTCTTCCTTAGCCTCGCAACTCGCGAGGTGCTGATTGGCGGCTTGCCGGTGGGCGAGCGCGATCTCACCGGTGTGGTGATCCGGCGCCAACAGGTACTCCTCCTCACTGGAAGCGTGCACCCGGTCCACGTACCGCCAAGCGTAGATGAGGCGCTTGGGCCCGACTACAGTCAGGGCGTCGGCACGGGCGTCCTCCGCCACCCTCACAGCCCTCGCACGAGCCTTCTGCCAAAGAGCCAATTGCCTGACTCTCTCGAACACGACATAGGCCTCCCATGCAGCTTGTTCCGCAGTGCGCTTCTCTTCCTCAGCCTTCTTCTCCGCCTCTACTTTGGCGCGCTCTGCTGGAGGCAAAGCCTCCCACAAGGCGACATCCATTTCTTTCCAAAGCTCTTCAAGGCTGGGGGGCTCGGCGGGCGGCGCGGCGTTCTCCTCGTAGCGGGGAGCCGACGCGTCCTCCGGCGCGCATGCTGGCGAGATTGGGAACGCCGACGTGTCCACCTCGACGCGTCGCGACGAGGAGCGGAATGCCGACGCGTCCTCCTCGACTAGTGGCGGCCAGGAACGGAACGGCGACGCGTCGCGTCGCGGCGAGGAACGGAACGCCGACGCGTCCTCCTCGACTAGGGGCGGCGAGGAACGGAACGCCGACGCGTCCTTCTCGACTAGGGGCGGCGAGGAACGGAACGGCGATGCGTCGCGTAGCGGCAAGGAGCGGAACACCGACGCGTCCTCCTCGACTAGTGGCGGCGAGGAACGGAACGGCGACGCGTGATCGTCCGCGCGGTGGAGCGAGGGGCTCCTAGGGCTTGGGAGGGGTGATGCCATGGTGGTCGACGTGAGAGGGAGGGGAGGAGATAGCGATGAACGTGAACGTGAGGGGGAGGACATAGCGATGTCGTGGGAGGCGTAGTATTTATAGCGAGCAATGGCACACCTACGTAAGATATGGACTGAGTTGCACTGACTTAACTGCAGGTCTAGTTGCGTCACTAACATGTGGGCCAGACCCCTGTTGGGCCCATATGTCAGTGACCGAGTGCACCTACAGTTAAGTAACAGCTACGTGGGCATATTTGTTGGAGTAAATTACGGGGGAGCGAAGGGGTGGAAATATTGCTGGTCACAACGGATTGGACGAGCGTGGGGGAGGAGAGTCATGCATGCAGATTTTTTTCACACGGGGTGGAGTGGTGGGACCGCCGGAGGGAGAAGGAGAGTTTAGCAAGCATATTGTTTCCACACATGGAGAGGAAAAGGTTTGGAGACGAATGGGCTTCCTGCAGGTATGGGGAACGGTGCATAATAAGTCATCTTGCATGCTGGGCTAGGTATAGTCTCAAGTCATTAAAAACAAACACGCCCCACACATGTTCATATTTCAAGGTGCACTAAATTATTGCATGCGATGATTAAGGCTTGCCATAATGGTGGTATCTTAGCTGGTATCATGCACACGGGAATAGCAAACATGCTAATGTGGCAAAGAATTAAAGAAGAGAGGGGGGGTTAGAGTAACTAGTGTTCATGCATGCATTGGTAAACACATTTTTTTGGAGAACGACAGCACTAGTTGAGTACTTTTGCAGACTTCAAAAACTATTCCACAATGTGTCAACATTCACAATGTCAAATCAATATTTTTACACTCATTATAAAACATAGTTCTTATACTCATTATAATCAGTACTCCCACCGTCTAGGTGCGCAAGTCATCTTAGATGTGCACTGTGACCAAGGAGGAGGCGAAAACGAGAGATCTTAGTGTTTATTTGCTAATTAATAGCATTGCATGCAATGAACTAACCACTGCATGTCGTGTTTGGTAGTCTCAAATCATTAAAAGCATGCACACCCACATCTCCTATTGCTTGATATGTCAAGAAACAAGAAACGGGGTAGAAGTTAATGCACCGCGCCTAAGTGTTTTGGGAGTATTGTAGATATTGATATTTTTAGTATAAATTTGGTCGTGGGATTTCATTGATGCCTGTCAAAGCGTTGACAGGTCTGCTATGCGTGACCTGAAGATGAAAGCGTTGAGCATCTCGAAGTTGATCAACAATCTTCAATTGTCAAAGATTAGCCATTCGGCCAATAAGGTGGCACACTTAATCGCTAAGTATAGCTTTGACAATAGATTAGATGGTATTCTTGTAAATAACGTACCGCCCTGTGTGGTGAATATTGTATCAATTGAGTGTACTGGTGTGGCTGGTTAATTAATATAAGGTGGTGTCCAAAAAAATTATAAATTTGGTCAAACACTTTGCAAACGGTTGACGGGAGTAAAAAGGACCAGAGGGAGTATCATGCATGCGGAGTAGGCAAAAAAATTGCTTGTCTAAAAAAAGGCAAAAAAAATTGCTCATTTATAGCCGGTCGAAGTCTCAAAGGGCGCGACCTCGCGAGGGAGGCGAAGGTCGTGGGAGGCGCGACGTTTGATGGAATTAAGTGAAGTTACATCCACACGCCGGCATGGCGTGCGAACAGGCAGAAGCTATACCGTCAGGCCTACGATATGGGTCTAGTAGACATGACATCTAGTGGGTCCCGCATAGTTCTCAAGAACTCTTTGGGGGCTTGCGGCCGTTTATCCACCGGGCAAGCCAGCAACCCCATGTCGTTCACACGCCCTACTCGTCCCCGTCTTCTACCTTACAACAGTTCGCTCCCAGTCGTCCCGTCCTTTCACATTAGTTCGCTCCCAGTTTTTTTTGTGGGGTACAACAGTTCAACTTCTCCTAACCCTCCTCCAAAATCCATGCCCTCCCAAATCTCCATGGTCGCCGCTGAGTACCAGGTTAGAGCCATCACCGGTGATCAGTTCATCGTCATCTACACACGTGGATCCGAGACGGTGAAAGCATGGCTTGCTTGCTTCCTATGCATGTTCAACAGTTCAACGGATGAGTGGGTCGCTGGGCTAGATGTTGAGTACACCACAATCCTGGGACGAGAGAAGGATCTAAAGGACAAAGAGAGGAAGAAGCCCGCCGTGATCCAGGTTTGCGTACATAATGTTTGCTTGGTCTACCACATATGCCATGCCGACGTTGAGTGCCAGGATTTTAAGAACTTCCTCAAGGACAAAAGAGTGAAATTCGTTACTGTAGGCTTTAAGAACGACAGTGACGTCCTGCGTCGGATAGGTCTCCTTGTAGGCCAGCCCTTTGATCTCCAGAAGGCAAGCCTGGTGTCCTCCTCTCAACCTTCAATGCTGACCCTGGCAGCAGCCATGATTGATCTTTCGTACGCTAAACTAAAGAAACCTCATCACGAGTTTGATCATGCATGGGAGTCGAAGACATTAGATGAAGATCACATCATGTACGCAGCAATGGATGCCTACCTTTGTTTAAATATCTACAAGGGTTGGATGAAGAAGCAGAGCCCAATGTCCGGCTCAAGCAAAGAAGCCTCGGCGAAGAGGAAGAGGAAAAGGGACGAGGACGAACTCAAGGACGTGGAATCGGACTCCAAGTAGGTGGCAGTGCCGTTGCTCATGCTGGCTCTACTGCAGTGTCAAGCGGACTAGTTGCTTATTAGTTTATTTTCAAGGGTGTGTTGTGCTGAGGCCCCAGCAGAACTATGTTTATGTTCTTTCTTGTTATTTGAACTCTTTAGTATGTACAGTAGTACTAGTACTATGTCTTACTACTGTTCTTCTTGTAGTTGGTACTACTTCTCGTATCTTCGTGTTCCTACTGTACTTAATACGTTTGTACTAGTAGTATAATTTGGGTCAGTCGATTCGTGAAAGAAGTTCGACGGAGCGAAGGAAGAAGACGGCAGAAGAGGTGGAAGAAGCCCTTCTAGCCATCCATGTTGCATCAAACGGCTCACATGAGTCGACTGACCCAAATTGCTCCTTCAGATTGCAAGATCCACGTGGCATTCAAGGTCTCGAAGGTAGATTCCGCGTCCGCACCCGGTATGCAGGCTCGACGCGCGTGCGACCGGCTTCCGCCGTGACAGCCACCATGCGCGCCTCCTCCGCGCGGGCGGAGACGACAATGACATGCTAGTTCCTCCTCGCCGGCGTGCTGGAGCACGCGCTCGTCCTCCTCTTCGTACGCTGCGTGCATAGACGCGGCTCCACCAGCTGCTCGCGTGCTTGGCAGCGCGGCGGCATCGCGAGGAGGGACTGCAGACGACGTGAGCGAGCGAGCCATTGGCTTCATGGCACAGGGATGGTGGCGACACGGCGGTGATGGGCGAGAAATTGTTGGCCGGAGCAGGCGGGCGCCGGCATGCGCAACGGCGGCGGCGGCATATTGATGAGTGCGCGTGCAATTCCAGTGTGGTGCCCAGCTTTTTCTTGTCACCTATGCAATTCGGGTACAACATTTTTTTGTGATCCTCTAACATGCGCTGCAACTTCTTCTTCTCCAAATCACTTGCGCAGTTTCTCTTTGCATCGGCAATGGCCCGACCTAGATCATCAACGGGCTCATCTGATGCCTCTTCTTCAGCTTCTTCCCACATTGCCGACTCAGCTTCTTCCCGCATTACCAGCTCAGCTTCTTCCCCCATTGTTGTATCATCGTATTCAGGGAACCCATGGCCAGGATAGCTGTCGTCGTCCTCTTCTTCTTCATTGCCTTCCATCATAACCCCTCTTTCTCCGTGCTTGGTCCAAACATTATAGTGGGGCACGAAACCGGACTTAAACAGGTGGACGTGAATGGTTCTTGACTTAGAGTAATTTAGACCATTCTTACAGACAGCACATGGACAAGGCATAAAACCATCCGCCCGCTTGTTTGCACGCCATTAATGAACTCGGGAGAGCATCGGTCATCGTACATCCATTGTCGGCTCATCTTCAATACACAGCACCAAAAACACCAAATTAATACAAGTTCATACATAAAGTTCATACAACACTTAAATGCAACAAACAAATAACTCTCTAGCTAGCTAAAGCATTTAAATGCAACAACAAATGCGATCAAGATTGCAACTAAGGTAAGAATTGATCCAACAGCATAATGATACCAAGCCTCACTATCGATGGCATATTTTCTAATCTTTCTAATCTTCAAGCGCATTTTCTCCATCTTGATCTTGTGATCATCGACGACATCGGCAACATGCAACTCCAATTCCATCTTCTCCCCCTCAATTCTTTTCAATTTTTCCTTCAAGTACTCGTTTTCTCTTTCAACTAAATTTAACCTCTCGACAATAGGATCGGTTGGAATTTCCGGTTCACATACCTCCTAGAAAAAATAGCTATGTCAACTTGATGGGCATAATTTGTCATAAACATGAAATGCAACTAGTTTAAAAGAGAATATATATACCACATCCGAATCATAACAAGGACGAGGGCCGACGGGGACGGATATCAAAACCATGGCACTATGTATAACAAACAACGTACGAGTAAGATAATTATACGAGTAACTATATATCCAAATCACACAAACATCAATTTTTATATAAAAATTCATGAACAAGAGGCTCACCACAAGGTGGTGCCGGCGACGGGACGGTGCGGGCGATCGACGGTGGTTACGACGGAGATTTAGAAGGCACTAAGTAAACCACACCTACATATGCAAACTAAGTGTTATTTTTGACCTCAAATTGCATATAAATCAAATACTAGCACATATATTTCCTCCCAAATTACTAAACTCACAAATTAATCACTATATAAAGCATTGCAAGAGCTAATCTAGCAATGAGAGATGAAAGGACAAAGTTGCTAACCTTTGTGATCATTTGAATGGATGGGGGCCTTCAAATCTTGACAAATTTTGGGCAAAATGTGTGATGAGCTCGAGAGGAAGAGGGGAAGAACAGAGAGGAGAGGGAAAGGGGAAGAACAGAACGAGCTCGGGTGGACGAAGGGTTTATGTACGACCACCTTTAGCACCGGTTCATGCCAAGAACCGGTACTAAAGGTGATGGAGGGGCCCCAGACTGACAACATCCTGCCACAACTCTCATTAGTACCGGTTCGTGGCACGAACCGGTGCTAAAGGTTCGCCACGAACCGGTACTAATGAGAGCGGCCCGGCTAGCCGTTGGAGCCGGCACTAATGTACACATTAGTGCCGGCTCAAATTCAAACCGGCACTAATGTGCTTCACGTTTGACCCTTTTCCTACTAGTGGTGTGGGAGCTTACTTTAGTTTTATATATAAGGTTGGTAAAACTTAAAAGAAAACCGTACTAGTACACGTAAACATTAGACTTAGGCAGCGCTTTTATTAGTTAGGCTGGTCACAATGGGGAGGAACTTAGGAGTAACATCACGATATGGAATCCTGTGCAAGCGCGTGAACCGCGGCCACGCGGTCGATCGAACGGTGCGTCACCGTGTCGCGCTCGAAGGACATCCACCGAACCTTTTTGTGTGTGTGAAAACAATCCTTGAATATTACTCAAAAAAATTTCCTGTGAAAGTTCTTGACGGTGCAATATTTCCATATATTTAAATTTAGCTCCAGTTCATGTTTATTTGGATTTGGATGTTTTAGGCGCGCCCTATTTTTTTAATACTGACTTTGTGTGTGTGACTGAGATAGAACATGTGTATGTGTCCATATGTGTGTTGTGGCGGAAGGGCAATGTGGAGACTGTTGGGGAACGTAGTAATTTCAAAAAAATTCCTACGCACACGCAAGATCATGGTGATGCATAGCAACGAGAGGGGAGAGTGTTATCTACGTACCAACGCAGACCGACTGCGGAAGCGATCACACAACGTAGAGGAAGTAGTCGTACGTCTTCCCGATCCGACCGATCCAAGCACCGTTACTCCGGCACCTCCGTGTTCTTAGCACACGTTCAGCTCGATGACGATCCTCGGGCTCCGATCCAGCAAAGCGTCGAGGAAGAGTTCCGTCAGCACGACGGCGTGGTGACGATCTTGATGTACTACCGACCAGTGCTTCGCCTAAGCACTACAACGGTATGATCGAGGTGGATTTTGGTGGCAGGGGGCACCGCACACGGCTAAGGAACGATCAACAATGATCAATTGTGTGTCTATGGGGTGCCCCCTGCCCCCGTATATAAAGGAGCAAGGGGAGGGGTTCGGCCGGCCAAAGAGAGGGCGCGGGAGGAGTCCTACTCCTACCGGGAGTAGGACTCCCCCCCCCCCCCCTCAATCCTATTCCAACTAGGACTCCCAAGGGGGAAAGGGGAGAGAGGGGGGCCGGCCCCTTCTCCTAGTCCTAATAGGACTTGGGGAAGGGGGGGGCGCGCGGCCAGCTATGGGCTGCCCCTTTTCTCTTTTCCACTAAGGCCCAATAGGCCCATTTGCCTCCCGGGGGGTTCCGGTAACCCTCCCGGTATTCCGGTAAAATCCCGATTTCACCCGGAATACTTCCGATGTCCAAACATAGCCTTCCAATATATCAATCTTTACGTCTCGACCATTTTGAGACTCCTCGTCATGTCCGTGATCACATCCGGGACTCCGAACAACCTTCGGTACATCAAAATGCATAAACTCATAATAACTGTCATCGTAACGTTAAGCGTGCGGACCCTACGGTTCGAGAACAATGTAGACATGACCGAGACACGTCTCCGGTCAATAACCAATAGCGGGACCTGGATGCCCATATTGTCTCCTACATATTCCACGAAGATCTTTATCGATCAGACCGCATAACAACATACGTTGTTCCCTTTGTCATCGGTATGTTACTTGCCCGAGATTCGATCGTCGGTATCCATTACCTAGTTCAATCTCGTTACTGGCAAGTCTCTTTACTCGTTCTGTAATACATCATCTCATAACTAACATCTTAGTTATAATGCTTGCAAGGCTTATGTGATGTGTATTACCGAGAGGGCCCAGAGATACCTCTCCGACAATCGGAGTGACAAAACCCTAATCTCGAAATACGCCAACCCAACATCTACCATTGGAGACACCTGTAGTACTCCTTTATAATCACCCAGTTACGTTGTGACGTTTGGTAGTACCCAAAGTGTTCCTCCGGTAAACGGGAGTTGCATAATCTCATAGTTATAGGAACATGTATAAGTCATGAAGAAAGCAATAGCAACATACTAAACGATCGGGTGCTAAGCTAATGGAATGGGTCATGTCAATCAGATCATTCAACTAATGATGTGACCTCGTTAATCAAATAACAACTCTTTGTTCATGGTTAGGAAACATAACCATCTTTGATTAACGAGCTAGTCAAGTCGAGGCATACTAGTGACACTCTGTTTGTCTATGTATTCACACATGTATTATGTTTCCGGTTAATACAATTCTAGCATGAATAATAAACATTTATCATGATATAAGGAAATAAATAATAACTTTATTATTGCCTCTAGGGCATATTTCCTTCAGTCTCCCACTTGCACTAGAGTCAATAATCTAGATTACACAGTAATGATTCTAACACCCATGGAGTCTTGGTGCTGATCATGTTTTGCTCGTGGAAGAGGCTTAGTCAACGGGTCTGCAACATTCAGATCCGTATGTATCTTGCAAATCTCTATATCTCCCACCTGGACTAAATCCCGGATGGAGTTGAAGCATCTCTTGATGTGTTTGGTCCTTTTGTGAAATCTGGATTCCTTTGCCAAAGCAATTGCACCAGTATTGTCACAAAAGATTTTCATTGGACCCGATGCACTAGGTATGACACCTAGATCGGATATGAACTCCTTCATCCAGACTCCTTCGTTCGCTGCTTCCGAAGCAGCTATGTACTCCGCTTCACATGTAGATCCCACTACGACGCTTTGTTTAGAACTGCACCAACTGACAGCTCCACCGTTTAAAGTAAACACGTATCCGGTTTGCGATTTAGAATCATCCGGATCAGTGTCAAAGCTTGCATCAACGTAACCTCTTACGGTGAGCTCTTTGTCACCTCCATATACGAGAAACATATCCCTAGTCCTTTTCAGGTATTTCAGGATGTTCTTGACCGCTGTCCAGTGATCCACTCCTGGATTACTTTGGTACCTCCTTGCTAAACTTATAGCAAGGCACACATCAGGTCTGGTACACAGCATTGCATACATGATAGAGCCTATGGCTGAAGCACAGGGAACATCTTTCATTTTCTCTCTATCTTCTGCAGTGGTCGGGCATTGAGTCTGACTCAACTTCACACCTTGTAACACAGGCAAGAACCCTTTCTTTGCTTGATCCATTTTGAACTTCTTCAAAATCTTGTCAAGGTATGTGCTTTGTGAAAGTCCAATTAAGCATCTTGATCTATCTCTATAGATCTTTATGCCTCATATGTAAGCAGCTTCCCCGAGGTCTTTCATCGAAAAACTTTTATTCAAGTATCCCTTTATGCTATCCAGAAATTCTATATCATTTCCAATCAGCAATATGTCATCCACATATAATATCAGAAATGCTACAGAGCTCCCACTCACTTTCTTGTAAATACAGGCTTCTCCAAAAGTCTGTATAAAGCCAAATGCTTTGATCACACTATCAAAGCGTTTATTCCAACTCCGAGATGCTTGCACCAGTCCATAAATGGATCGCTGGAGTTTGCATACTTTGTTAGCTCCTTTTGGGTCGACAAAACCTTCTGGTTGCATCATATACAACTCTTCTTCCAGAAATCCATTCAGGAATGCAGTTTTGACATCCATCTGCCATATTTCATAATCATAAAATGCGGCAATTGCTAACATGATTCTGACGGACTTAAGCATCGCTACGGGTGAGAAGGTCTCATCATAGTCAACCCCTTGAACTTGTCGAAAACCTTTTGCGACAAGTCGAGCTTTATAGATAGTAACATTACCGTCAGCGTCAGTCTTTTTCTTGAAGATCCATTTATTCTCAATTGCTTGCCGATCATCGGGCAAGTCAACCAAAGTCCATACTTTGTTCTCATACATGGATCCCATCTCAGATTTCATGGCCTCAAGCCACTTTGCGGAATCTGGGCTCACCAACGCTTCTTCATAGTTCGTAGGTTCATCATGATCTAGTAGCATGACTTCCAGAACTGGATTACCGTACCACTATGGTGCGGATCTCACTCTGGTTGATCTACGTGGTTCAGTAGTATCTTGTCCTGGAGTTTCATGATCATCATCATTAGCTTCCTCACTAATTGGTATAGGTGTCGCAGAAACAGTTTTCTGTGATGTACCATTTTCCAATAAGGGAGCAGGTATAGTTACCTCGTCAAGTTCTACTTTCCTCCCACTCACTTCTTTTGAGAGAAACACCTTCTCTAGAAATGATCCATTCTTAGCAACGAATGTCTTGCCTTCGGATCTGTGATAGAAGGTATACCCAACAGTTTCCTTTGGGTATCCTATGAAGACACATTTCTCCGCTTTGGGTTCGAGCTTATCAGGTTGAAGCTTTTTCACATAAGCATCGCAGCCCCAAACTTTAAGAAACGACAACTTTGGTTTCTTGCCAAACCATAGTTCATAAGGCGTCGTCTCAACGGATTTTGATGGTGCCCTATTTAACGTGAATGCGGCCGTCTCTAAAGCATAACCCCAAAACGATAGCGGTAAATCAGTAAGAGACATCATAGATTGCACCATATCTAGTAAAGTACGATTACGACGTTCGGACACACCATTACGTTGTGGTGTTCCGGGTGGCGTGAGTTGCGAAACTATTCCACAATTTTTCAAATGTACACCAAACTCGTAACTCAAATATTCTCCTCCACGATCAGATCGTAGAAACTTTATTTTCTTGTTACGATGATTTTCAACTTCACTCTGAAATTCCTTGAACTTTTCAAATGTTTCAGACTTATGTTTCATTAAGTAGATATACCCATATCTGCTTAAATCATCTGTGAAGGTGAGAAAATAACGATATCCGCCACGAGCCTCAATATTCATCGGACCACATACATCGGTATGTATGATTTCCAATAAATCTGTTGCTCTCTCCATAGTACCGGAGAACGGTGTTTTAGTCATCTTGCCTATGAGGCACGGTTCGCAAGTACCAAGTGATTCATAATCAAGTGGTTCCAAAAGCCCATCAGTATGGAGTTTCTTCATGCGCTTTACACCGATATGACCTAAACGGCAGTGCCACAAATAAGTTGCACTATCATTATCAACTCTGCATCTTTTGGCTTCTACATTATGAATATGTGTATCACTACTATCGAGATTCAACAAGAATAGACCACTCTTCAAAGGTGCATGACCATAAAAGATATTACTCATATAAATAGAACAACCATTATTCTCTGATTTAAATGAATAACCGTCTCGCATTAAACAAGATCCAGATATAATGTTCATGCTCAACGCTGGCACCAAATAACAATTATTTAGGTCTAATATTAATCCCGAAGGTAGATGTAGAGGTAGCGTGCCGACCGCGATCACATCGACTTTGGAACCGTTTCCCACGCGCATCGTCACCTCGTCCTTTGCTAGCGTCCGCTTATTCCGTAGTCCCTGTTTCGAGTTGCAAATATTAGCAACAGAACCAGTATCAAATACCCAGGTGCTACTGCGAGCTCTAGTAAGGTACACATCAATAACATGTATATCACATATACCTTTGTTCACCTTGCCATCCTTCTTATCCGCCAAATACTTGGGGCAGTTCCGCTTCCAGTGACCAGTCTGCTTGCAGTAGAAGCACTCAGTTTCAGGCTTAGGTCCAGACTTGGGTTTCTTCTCCTGAGCAGCAACTTGCTTGCTGTTCTTCTTGAAGTTCCCCTTCTTCTTCCCTTTGCCCTTTTTCTTGAAACTAGTGGTCTTGTTGACCATCAACACTTGATGCTCCTTCTTGATTTCTACCTCCGCAGCTTTCAGCATTGCGAAGAGCTCGGGAATAGTCTTGTTCATCCCTTGCATATTATAGTTCATCACGAAGCTCTTGTAGCTTGGTGGCAGTGATTGGAGAATTCTGTCAATGACGCAATCATCTGGAAGATTAACTCCCATCTGAATCAAGTGATTATTATACCCAGACATTTTGAGTATATGCTCACTGACAGAACTGTTCTCCTCCATCTTGCAGCTATAGAACTTATTGGAGACTTCATATCTCTCAATTCGGGCATTTGCTTGAAATATTAACTTCAACTCCTGGAACATCTCATATGCTCCATGACGTTCAAAACGTCGTTGAAGTCCCGATTCTAAGCCGTAAAGCATGGCACACTGAACTATCGAGTAGTCATCAGCTTTGCTCTGCCAGACGTTCATAACATCTGGTGTTGCTCCAGCAGCAGGCCTGGCACCTAGCGGTGCTTCCAGGAC
This sequence comes from Triticum aestivum, assembly GCF_018294505.1. Lineage (NCBI taxonomy): Eukaryota > Viridiplantae > Streptophyta > Magnoliopsida > Poales > Poaceae > Triticum > Triticum aestivum. The sequence continues at coordinate 3,484,277 of NC_057794.1, read as the reverse complement.
GTAATTCTTCTGTGCAGCAATGAGGATAATCCTCAGGTTACGGACCCAGTCCGTGTAATTGCTACCATCATCTTTCAACTTTGCTTTCTCAAGGAACGCATTAAAATTCAACGGAACAACAGCACGAGCCATCTATCTACAATCAACATAAACAAGCAAGATACTATCAGGTACTAAGTTCATGATAAGTTTAAGTTCAGTTAATCAAATTACTTAGGAACTCCCACTTAGATAGACATCCCTCTAATCCTCTAAGTGATCACGTGATCCAAATCAACTAAACCATAACCGATCATCACGTGAGATGGAGTAGTTTTCAATGGTGAACATCGTCATGTTGATCATATCTACTATATGATTCACGCTCGACCTTTCGGTCTCTGTGTTCCGAGGCCATATCTGCATATGCTAGGCTCGTCAAGTTTAACCTGAGTATTCTGCGTGTGCAAAACTGGCTTGCACCCGTTGTAGATGGACGTAGAGCTTATCACACCCGATCATCACGTGGTGTCTGGGCACGACGAACTTTGGCAACGGTGCATACTCAGGGAGAACACTTCTTGATAATTTAGTGAGAGATCATCTTATAATGCTACCGTCAATCAAAGCAAGATAAGATGCATAAAAGGATAAACATCACATGCAATCAATATAAGTGATATGATATGGCCATCATCATCTTGTGCTTGTGATCTCCATCTCCGAAGCACCGTCATGATCACCATCGTCACCGGCGCGACACCTTGATCTCCATCGTAGCATCGTTGTCGTCTCGCCAATCTTATGCTTCTACGACTATCACTACCGCTTAGTAATAAAGTAAAGCATTACATCGCGATTGCATTGCATACAATAAAGCGACAACCATATGGCTCCTGCCAGTTGCCGATAACTTGGTTACAAAACATGATCATCTCATACAATAAAATCAGCATCATGCCTTGACCATATCACATCACAACATGCCCTGCAAAAACAAGTTAGACGTCCTCTACTTTGTTGTTGCAAGTTTTACGTGGCTGCTACGGGCTTAAGTAAGAACTCATCTCACCTACGCATCAAAACCACAACGATAGTTCGTCAAATAGACTCCGTTTTAACCTTCTCAAGGACCGGGCGTAGCCACACTTGGTTCAACTAAAGTTGGAGAGACAGTCTTCCGCAAGCCATCTATGTGCAAAGCACGTCGAGGGAACCGGTCTCGCGTAAGAGTACGCGTAAGGTTGGTCCGGATCGTCTCGTCCAACAATACCGCCGAACCAAAGTATGACATGCTGGTAGGCAGTATGACTTGTATCGCCCACAACTCACTTGTGTTCTACTCGTGCAAATAACATCAAACCATAAAACCTAGGCTCGGATGCCACTGTTGGGGAACGTAGTAATTTCGAAAATTTTCCTACGCACACGCAAGATCATGGTGATGCATAGCAACGAGAGGGGAGAGTGTTATCTACGTACCAACGCAGACCGACTGCGGAAGCGATCACACAACATAGAGGAAGTAGTCGTACGTCTTCCCGATCCGACCGATCCAAGCACCGTTACTCCGACACCTCCGAGTTCTTAGCACACGTTCAGCTCGATGACAATCCTCGGGCTCCGATCCAGCAAAGCATCGAGGAAGAGTTCTGTCAGCACGACGGCGTGGTGACGATCTTGATGTACTACCGACGCAGGGCTTCACCTAAGCACTACAACGGTATGATCGAGGTGGATTTTGGTGGCAGGGGGCACCGCACACGGCTAAGGAACGATCAACAATGATCAATTGTGTGTCTATGGGGTGCCCCCTGCCCCCGTATATAAAGGAGCAAGGGGATGGGTTCGGCCGGCCAAAGAGAGGGCGCGGGAGGAGTCCTACTCCTACCGGGAGTAGGACTCCCCCCCTCACCCCCTCAATCCTATTCCAACTAGGACTCCCAAGGGGAAAAGGAGAGAGAGGGGGGCCGGCCCCTTCTCCTAGTCCTAATAGGACTTGGGGAAGGGGGGGCGCGTGGCCAGCTATGGGCTGCCCCTTTTCTCTTTTCCACTAAGGCCCAATAGGCCCATTTGCCTCCCGGGGGGTTCCGGTAACCCTCCCGGTATTCCGGTAAAATCCCGATTTCACCCGGAATACTTCCGATGTCCAAACATAGCCTTCCAATATATCAATCTTTACGTCTCGACCATTTCGAGACTCCTCGTCATGTCCGTGATCACATCCGGGACTCCTAACAACCTTTGGTACATCAAAATGCATAAACTCATAATAATTGTCATCGTAACGTTAAGCGTGCGGACCCTACGGTTCGAGAACAATGTAGACATGACCGAGACACGTCTCCGGTCAATAACCAATAGCGGGACCTGGATGCCCATATTGGCTCCTACATATTCCACGAAGATCTTTATCGGTCAGACCGCATAACAACATACGTTGTTCCCTTTGTCATCGGTATGTTACTTGCCCGAGATTCGATCGTCGGTATCCAATACCTAGTTCAATCTCGTTACTGGCAAGTCTCTTTACTCGTTCCGTAATACATCATCTCATAACTAACATCTTAGTTATAATGCTTGCAAGGCTTATGTGATGTGTATTACCGAGAGGGCCCAGAGATACCTCTCCGACAATCGGAGTGACAAACCCTAATCTCGAAATACGCCAACCCAACATCTACCATTGGAGACACCTGTAGTACTCCTTTATAATCACCCAGTTACGTTGTGACGTTTGGTAGTACCCAAAGTGTTCCTCCGGTAAACGGGAGTTGCATAATCTCATAGTTATAGGAACATGTATAAGTCATGAAGAAAGCAATAGCAACATACTAAACGATCGGGTGCTAAGCTAATGGAATGGGTCATGTCAATCAGATCATTCAACTAATGATGTGACCTCGTTAATCAAATAACAACTCTTTGTTCATGGTTAGGAAACATAACCATCTTTGATTAACGAGCTAGTCAAGTAGAGGCATACTAGTGACACTCTGTTTGTCTATGTATTCACACATGTATTACGTTTCCGGTTAATACAATTCTAGCATGAATAATAAACATTTATCATGATATAAGGAAATAAATAATAACTTTATTATTGCCTCTAGGGCATATTTCCTTCAGAGACGGTGTGCGTGTGATACAGACATGGAGAGGTGTGAATGTGCAAATGATCGTGCATGAGTGGGACATAGGCAGATGCCGATACGTTGTGTATACATGAGAGAACGGTCTTCTAGTTTACTTGTGTGTGTGTGTGAGAGGGAGAGAGAGACAGAGAGAGGAGCATCTGTAACACAACAACCATCTCTCTCGATTCGAGGATTAGTATTGCGGGTAACAGTGCCGCACCTTATAGTGCGCCATTACTATTGCTATAGGTGCGCCACTGGTAACTTTTTTTGAATTTTTTTTATTTTTTCTGAATTTTGAAGGCGAGAAAATAGTAGTGGCACGCCGTCTAACCCCCACCATGTGCCATTGCTATTTTTGAATTATGAATTTGGATCTGGATTGTGATTTTTTTGCCCTTTTTTTGCTCTTTTTTTGCACGATGTTTTTCAAATTTTGTTCTCGTTTTTGGATCTTGTACATTCTTTTGCAGGAGAGGAGTTCACCGCAGAGGAGGGCCGAGGAGAGACCGTGAGGAGGAGAGGAGGGAGGAGGAGGAGGTCACCGGAGAGGAGCTCGCCTACATCGTCGAAGAGGAGGAGGAGGAGGTCACCGGAAAGGAGCTCGCCTACATCGCTGGAGAGGAGGAGGAGGTTGCCGGAGAGGAGGGAGGAGAAACCGTGAGGGGAGGGGAGGAGAGGAGGGAGGAGGAGCTCACCGGAGAGGAGGGAGGAGGAGATCACCGGAGAGGAGGGAGGAGGAGATCACCGGAGAGGAGGGAGGAGGAGCTCACCAGAGAGGAGGGAGGAGAAACCGTGAGGGGAGGGGAGGAGAGGAGGGAGGAGGAGGTCGCCGGAGAGGAGGAGGAGGAGGAGGAGGAGGGGAGTTTGGTGGAGGAGAGGAGGGAAGATGGAGTGGAGGGGAGGAGGAGATGGAGTGGAGGAGAGGTGGAGTGGAGGAGAAAAATGAAGAGGTAAGGAGGAGAGGACCCCGCCCAGCCATATATACGGCATAGTAATGGTGCACCGTGGGCAGGTGCGCCATTACTAACTTTTCTTTTTATTTTTTGATTTATTTTGAATTTTGAAGACGGGAAGATAGTAATGGCGCGCCATTACTAACTTTTTTTATTTTTTTTGATATACTTTGAATTTTGAAGGCGTGGAGATAGTAATGGCGCACCATGGGCAGGTGCGCCATTACTGAGTTTGATATTTTTTAATTTTTTTTGCCTCTCCAGATCTTGAAAGCCTCGCAACTTTTTTTCTGTTAGGTTTTTGAGGATTCTAAAAATCTTCAATGGGGTTGCCCCGGTTGAATTCGGATGTAACTTCTCGAGTAGATGATTTTTCATATAAAAAACTTTTTCATCAGAGGTCGTATGCAAAAGTTACGGCCATTTTACCGAAACACGGCGGCCTTTTGCAAAAAAAAATTCAAAATTCATGTTTGTTAATTTTCCTAACAACTAGAACACATAACACATGGGCATCTATTTTTTTGAGTCTTTTATCATTTTCTTTTATTTTTTAAAAAAACCTAAAAGGCGATCCGGGGGTGTTTGTGTTTGTGAGACATAGCAATGGCGCACCACACCTAGGTGCGCCACTACTGTGTAGCATAGCAGTGGCGCACCTAGGTGTGGTGCGCCACTTCTATGTCTGGTGGGGGGATGGACCCAAAAAAATAGCAATGGCGCACTGCTCATGTGGTGCGCCATTAGTAAAAACATAGCAATGGCACACCTGATTCTGGTGCGCCACTGCTATATACCATGTGAGGAATAAATCAAATTTGGCTATACTAAATACATGAGAAACAAATACAATTGCTATATTTCCAAGTTGTTAAGCATGCTTGGTTTGGTTAACTGTCTGATCTTCTATTAGGAATATGTTATATTGTGCAATGCGGTGCTCAATTAACATTTGTTCATTTGTTGTGGTGCTTAGTTAATTGCTTGGTTCAATTCTGCAATGCGATGTTCAATTGATGTGGCTGCATTCTTTTATTGTATACCATGTGAGGAATAAATCGAATTTGGCTGTACTAAATACATGAGAAACAAATACAATTGCTATATTTCCAAGTTGTTAAGCATGCTTGGTTTGGTTAACTATCTGATCTTCTATTAGGAGTATGTTATATTGTGCAATGTGGTGCTTACTTAACATTTGGTTCATTTGTTGTAGTGTTTAGTTAACTTCTTGGTTCAATTCTGTAATGCGATATTCAATTGATGTGGCTGCATTCTCTTATTGTATACCATGTGAGGAATAAATCGAATTTGGTTATACTAAATACATGGGAAACAAATACAATTGCTATATTTCCAAGTTGTTAAGCATGCTTGGTTTGGTTAACTGTTTGATCTTCTATTAGGACTATGTTATATTGTGCAATGTGGTGCCCAGTTAACATTTGGTTCGTTTGTTGTGGTGTTTAGTTAACTGCTTGGTTCAGTTCTGTAATGCGATATTCAATTATTATGTCTGCATTCTGTTATTGTATACCATGTGAGGAATAAATCGAATTTGGATGCACTAAATACATGAGAAACATATACAAGTTCTATATTTCCAAGTTCTTAATCATGCTTGTTTCGGATAAATGGGTTTTCCATGTGGCTTGAATTAATCTGATGAATCTGCAATGTGCTTATTTATCATCAACATATTTTACTGATAGCATGTGAACCCTTACTTAACCTGATGACTAACTACCTTATTTTGAAAGGTTCTACATGTTGCATGTGAAACTTGCTGCTGGTGCAGTTGTGTAATGGGGCAACTGAGTGCTGAAGCTATATCATGTTGTACTCTGATGTATTTCAATTATGAAATTCCGCTTCCTTAATATGTAAATGGAATATATTATGTGCTTAATGTGAATGTAAATTAGATTAGTAAATGGATTATTAATAATAGGGCAATTAACCCACTAATTGGCCAATTAGCTTGCTAATTGGATTTTCCTATTGCAAACGGTTAATGAGAAATCACCTTGGGCGATGACCTCAGGCAACGCACACAATTTCTAGGAATAAACCATGTTGGATCAATGAACAATCACACACGACGTTCTCTTCAAAACTGTTTGCGTTACGCCACCTTGCGCAAATGTTTTCCTTGTAGTGACTGTGTGGGATGTATAGACGAACGGAAACGTTTAGTGGTGACTGACTGTGTGGGATGTACTTACGACCGGAAATAATTCTGTCTGTATAATTATATTTTTTTAGCACTACTGTACGTATTTCTGTATTTGAGTGCTCGCCGGTCGCACACGACCTCATTTTGCTGAGCGTGTGGTGTTTAGTTAACTGTTTGGTTCCATTCTGCAATGCGATGTTTAATTGTTGTGACTGCATTCTCTAATTGTATACCATGTGAGGAATAAATCGAATTTGGCTGTACTAAATACATGAAAAACAAATACAATTGCTATATTTCCAAGTTGTTAAGCATGCTTGGTTTGGTTAACTGTCTGATCTTTTATTAGGAGTATGTTATATTGTGCAATGTGGTGCTCAGTTAATATTTGGTTTATTTGTTGTGGTGTTTAGTTAACTGTTTGGTTCAATTCTGCAATGCATTGTTCAATTATTGTGTCTGCATTCTGTTATTGTATACCATGTAAGGAATAAATTGAATTTGGATGCACTTAATACATGAGAAACATACACAAGTGCTATCTATTTATACCTATACTAATTACAGACTCACAAGAAAGTACCACGTTAATTAGAAATTAGGAGCCGTTCATCTGATGGGACCGAATTATTACGATGTAGGTCTTCCGATAACTCTCTAAACATTACTACGTTATTAAACATAAAATCCTAGAAATTTTGGGAGTCCGTTAGATGAACTAGAGATTATAACAAAAAAGATTTGTAGATCGGAGCATCTCTCCCTGCCTCTCACCACTCTCTCTTTCCCAATATCTAATGATTCTACCCTAAAAAAACTTATATCTCATAATTTTGCTAAATCTCCCGATCTCACAAGTCCTCCCCGGCGGCCACCCCCCTCCCCCCGTTCTCTATTCTCTTCTCTCGATGGGGAGGAGCGGTGCCTATATTCTGCTGCTAGAACCCAACACATGTACGTGCAAAGCTAGATGGTAAGCAAACAGGCAAGCAGCTCGATTGATTTTCTGTCTAGCTCATGCACGTACGTCTAACCACACAGAGATGTATGTACCTGCGCGCAGCCAGATCGACTCCCTCGGCGGAAACATTTGGGAAGAGATAGATGAATCATTCTTCAGATATTCATCATCACCATGGGTAAGGACCAATCCCTCCACCCCTTCTGATTCCTTCTCATGATTAATCTCACAGAATTACATATGCACAAGGTAGGTGTGTAGGTGTTTAGAGCTAGATCGTAAGCACACACGCAAGCAACTTGATTGATTTTCCGCCTAGCTCATCTACATATGCCTAACCACAGAGGCATACCTGTGTGCATCTTGATCCGCTTCTGCTGCACCATGATCGAACCGACTCCCTCGCTGGAACCTCTTGGCAAGAACAAGACACACACACAACTCGAATTGATGGACTGAAAGCAGCGGGGGCATGAGGCTCCTGTTTCTCTTTATTGCTTTTTCTGATGATAGATTACATGGGGGGTTACATGTGTGTGTGTGTGTGTGTATATATATATATATATATATTACTAACCTAGACCTATTCCAAACTAAGTAGGTATAGTTATCCTACATGGACACACATAGGTGGACAGGGATTAAGTCTAACATCGTGTGTGCTGTGCAACGACATGGGTAAGCGGAAACTTTTTCCTATTGCATTAACAGCTATTTGCATTTGTTTATCGATTTAATTTCGCTGGTTTGTAATTTCAGGATCTTCGTCGATACCAACAAGACATCATGTGCGGATGGTTGTCGTGCAGACTGATGCTACTGCTGCTTTTGATTTCCAGGGCCAGCTCCAAAACCATAGGCATGCAGAGTGCCTCTCCAAATTTCTGGGAGCAAATTGTGCAGAATCTATCTATGTTAGCTTGGTTCAGTTTTGGGTAATGAAATTATCATAATGGATAGTACGAAGGAAAGCAGTGGAGGACGAGGGAGGAGGATAACACGAGTAGTTGACTAGCCATGCTATTACTAATTAAATATTTCAGGATGTCCAGCTGTCGGCGGCGGATGGTGTGGTGGTTGGCAGCTTCACCTGGTGTTGAGTAGCAGCAATCAGGTACTTGATTCCATGGACGTATTGTCTCCTACGGGAAGGCGAGCCCGTCTTCCATTTAAAAACTCAGAATCTACTTGATGGCCGCTTAGTTCAGATAAATTGATGACAATGGAGAGTACAAATTAAATCGGTAGTGGCATCAACCAAGTACTGATAGTCATGTATTCTTTGAATGTTAAGTTATGAGACTAAAGTAATTCTGCTTCTCTACATTGTTGCATGCTGCGTTCAGTTTATAAAAGGTTTCCTCCTTATTACTATCTTCCACATGTTTATCTTGGTGTCATTGAATGAGTTCAGTTTACCTATTATTCACTTTGCCCCATATCTGCATTTATTTAGCTGAGCTGTCGTCTACTTCTGTATGGAGTTGGTCATGGTTTTGAGTGCACTATATATGAGTCAGAAGGATATTGTGTGATCCACGTCTTCAACAACACAATGGGATTCATATTCCAAGATATATTAACCACAAGGGAACCTATTGATATTGTAGCCACATGACCTCGGTGAGCTCACATGTTGATGAGCGTGTTGTTGACCCACGAGGTGAACTACTGAGGATAAGATGTAATCATGACAGAATGTTTGATCTTCTGGCAGGAGAGTACTTACCGGTCGCAGCTCCATGAGGTGTGTATGGGTATGTGTCTTAAGGTATATATCAAGTGGGTTTGATCTCCTATATGTGCTAGGAGTTCATCGCTCCAGTTAATTTCTTGCTTAATCATTCATATGGTTAATACTTTGACACACGGTGTCATATAAGCCTACACATGTCTCATTTTTTCCACAGAAGTTTAACAATAATTAATAGAAAAATATAAATGCTGAAATTCCCATACTAATTTATATACTCCTAGCTAGAAGGTAATACTTAAAATTAAGCCTTTTGTGCATCATAGGTGAAAGAGATCTCATGCACACACAATTAACTATATCATATTCAGGTATACATATATATGTGTGTGTATTTCCAACAGCTAGAAATCCCCACTTTACCTACAGAATAATGTATAGAAAAACCATGCCATATATATCCAACATATGTCAATGGAAAAATCTACAGAAATCTAAGAAAGAGAAAAAATAGTTTCTTTTGACGTTATGTATGTGTCTTCAATAACTTCTTTCCTGATAGAAATCTGTGAATTTCTCCCTTTATGAAAGTAAAAAATTAATGTCCTCATGGAATACTTTTGCTATAAGTATATGAAGTTCACACCGGCATCTACATAACTGATATGCAAACATCCAACAAGAAATTAACAAACACCGAATACTACATTGGTATCCATGTTTGGCAGAAACTCCTTTGGTATCTTGCTCCATATACACGCACACCATTGTTAGCAATTATCCGAGTAATTCCTTTGTTGACCACTACACCATTAGCCTAACCAAACAACCAAAGTTACCATGCATCCGTTTTAAATCTGGAGTTTAGAAAATTTTGTCCGTCAGACCAACCTATGACTTATTTTTAACCATGGGATGAAGCACCAGTCTCTCCAAGCCTCTTTTACCTCCATAACTTCTTGCTTATGTCCTCTGTTTGCTATCCAGAAAGGTTATGTTTGATTCTACAATCATCAGATCTCTTGGCTGCTCATTTCATTGTTGTGTGTTGTGCCAAGCCATAGAAGCCTCCTCTACATCATGTTGCAGTTGGCAAGTTTGAAGTGTTGCTTTGATTCAGGAAAATCAAGTTCGAGAAGCACATGGTGACCACCATAAACGGACCCGTCATAAGCCACCTCCACCCATTCTGCAACATTGGATGGTGAAATGGCACCACAGGACACAGCCATACAGGATTACTATTTTTTCTGGACCATTCTATTGTGGTTTTCATTTGATGTAAAATCAGATGCATTACTTCTCCCTACCATGTGTCCATCAGGCATGTATGCAAAGCACATCTAGGCGTGCCATATACTATAGCCTATGCGTGTCTGATATAATATAATTTTGTTGTGCATGATAGGTTTACAACTTATTTCTAACATCAAGATTTGGAGATTGGAACAATAAGAAAACATAATTACAGAACATATATCATGTTTAATATTTACTATTTTATGCCTACCAAATGTATAAGTATATTTATTACAAAATAGGGATAAAACATAGATAAATATCTAGCCCGTGCAGGTGTACGGGTTGACGACTAGTATTTCCTAGTACTTAATCATGCTTGGTTCGGATAAATGGGTTTTCCATGTGGCTTGAATTAATCTGATGAATCTGCAATGTGCTTATTTATCATCAACATATTTTACTGATAGCATGCGAACCCTTACTTAACCTGATGACTAACTATCTTATATGTCTTGCAGGAAAACAATGGGAAGCAATGAGGTTTACAAGATGGTACTAACTTTTATACCTTGCATTTTTGTATTCCTTTTCCCCATTTCCAATATAGAGAAGATATTTATGCACATACTTGTTTTCAGGCTTCACTAATGATTACCTCACAAACCACCTCTGTGGTCAGGAGACGAGGAAAGTTTTCATACAACACCCACGGTTCAATATTGAAGTGTTCCTGAAGAGGTCGAAGGATGGACGGTTAATCATCCACAAGCACTGGCCTAAAGTTGCAAAGACCTTTAACATGAAGGAAGGCTCAATATTCGCCTTCCGCTTCAGCAGTTTTCCAGATGAGATGCATCTCTCTATGTACCGTCTATGATGCTAATTTCGAAAGGTTCTAGATGTTGCATGTGAAACTTGCTGCTGGTGCAGTTGTGTAATGGGGCAGCTGAGTGCTGAAGCTATATCATGTTGTACTCTGATGTATTTCAATTATGAAATCATGCTTCCTTAATATGTAAATGGAATATATTATGTGCTTAATGTGAATGTAAATTAGATTAGTAAATGGATTATTAATAATAGGGCAATTAACCCGCTAATTGGCCAATTAGCTTGCTAATTGGATTTTCCTATTGCAAACGGTTAATGAGAAACCACCTTGGGCGATGACCTCAGGCAACGCACACAATTTCTAGGAATAAACCGTGTTGGATCAATGAACAATCACACACGACGTTCTCTTCAAAACTGTTTGCATTACGCCACCTTGCGCAAATGTTTTCCTTGTAGTGACTGTGTGGGATGTATAGACGAACGGAAACGTTTAGTGGTGACTGACTGTGTGGGATGTACTTACGACCGGAAATAATTTCGTCTGTATAATTATATTTTTTTAGCACTACTGTACGTATTTCTGTATTTGAGTCTTGCCGGTCACACACGACCTCATTTTGCCGAGCGTGTGTGCTAGGAGGGCATATCCCCAATGGTTTCTGGGTCGTGTGGGAAGGACCCCCCTATCGCCCACACTCACTTGGCGACGGTTCCGAATACCGTCGTGGAAAGGGGTTAAAAACCGTTTGTTTAGGACCGACGCGCACCAATGCACCATGTGTTGGATGCTTCAGTGCGGAGCTTGCACGGGAGGAGACCATGACCGGCGGCCGGCCTCGATCTCGCTCAGCCATGTAGGTCAGGTCTGAGCAGAGCAATGACAAGAGATTAGGCATGTATGTCACCATGGCAATACGAATCAAGTGAAGAAAATAGGGATAAGTCAGGCTCAGGCCTGCTCTGGATGCATCCGTCTAATGCTCAACCTTCAAACGCCGCGGCCACAATAATCAAGATCAAGCGCGAGCACCTGATCTGGATGTGTCCGTCCTCGTCTCGGCTTCCACACGTGCACCCAGCCTCGACGACCCCTCCTGCTCTTCCTTCCGCCATCATGGTGGTGTGTCCGTGGAGGGCATCGGGTGGCGGGGTAGCAGCAGGGAAGCGGCGATGGGTGAGAACCCTAGCTGGGTTAGGGGAAGAAATTGGGAGGGGCGTGGTCAGGGAAGGAACGCGATGGAGGCGATCTCGTACCTCGGCTCTGCGGCGATCCCGTACCTCGGCGACGGCGAGATTGTATGTTGGAGGCGATCGAGAGGATCGAGGATAGTGGCCACCATGTAGAATGACAATGGTGTTCCTCCTCGATTTAAAAATACCTGAGCTCCTCCTCGATGTAGGGCATGGTCGTGCGTCGTTCCTCGCTGCCCGCGAAGCGGCCACACCATGCCTTGCCCCGGGGTTCTGCGGCGGCGGTGGAGGCGTCCCACAAGTTGGAGGCCTCGGATCTTGGTAGAGGCGACAGATGGGAATGGAGGGGAACCAGATGGCGGGGGAGGAGGGAGCCCCGGGGTTTCACGGCGGCGGCATCTCCTGGATCGATAGGAGTGGTGTTTCGTGCGGGCTGTTTTTTTTTTGGTGCGGGAGGGGTGCTGTGATGTGGGATGAAAAAAACCAACGACAAAAAAACGGACGAAAGTGGTGGGACAAAAAAAACATGGAGGCTATTTTACCAACTGAGACATTAGGATAGAGATTTATTGAATCCAAATGGGAATACAATTCTTTTTGTCAACCAACACAACCACTTGGTCCACCATAGTTGAACATATAACCCCTCTTATAATCGAAAACTAAACCATTTGCTCTATAACAATCTACCCTATCAAGTAACTTGACCATGGGAACGCCAAACAGGTTATAAGAACGACCATTTGGACTATAATACCGAATGCGCCTGAAATACGCAAATTTCTTATCGTCGTGATCCTCATAATTGGGGAAGTGGCCGCTACCCATTGGAGGACCATGTGCATTCTTGAAGTAATTCACGAAACCAGTCAAGGCTTGTATGCGTGGTATTCCAGGGCAAAGCTTCTTTGGAAAATGTCCCAATAATGACGGATTTTCTAAATCATGACGGTACACCACCCAATCTTCGGAATTTGGATCCTGTAGCAACGAAAGATTGATGACAGTCATGTAACGCCCCAATTATAACTTTCCCAATTTGTACTCCAACTCTTGCCGTTTCCGGCATTAAGTTATATTTATTCCTCGGGTTCCGGTCTTTGTCTCCGTGTGTTTTTTTCGTTTTTGTGCGTCTCATATCATGGCATCACGTGCATTGCATTTGCATACTTGTTCATCTCATGCATTCGAGCATTTTCCCCGTTGTCCGTTTTGCATTCCGGCGCTTCGTTCTCCTCCGGTGGCCATTTCTAGCTTTCTTTCGTGTGTGGGGATTAAACATTTCCGGATTGGACCGAGACTTGTCATGCGGCCTTGGTTTACTACAGGTAGACCGCCTGTCAAGTTTCGTACCATTTGGACTTCGTTTGATACTTCAACGGTTAACCGAGGGACCGAAAAGGCCTCGTGTGTGTTGCAGCCCAACACCCCTCCAGTTTGGCCCAAAACTCACCAAACTCTGCTCCATGTCCTAGAGCGTTCGATCATGATCGCGTGGCCGAAAACCGCACCTCATTTGGACTCTCCTAGCTCCCCCTATGCCTATATATACACCCCCTCCATTTTCGGATCTCCCCTCTCCCCGAAACCCTAAAATCCCTCTCCGCCGCCGCCGGACGTGTCCAGACGGAGCCGGACAACGTCCGGATCCCGCCGCCGCCAACCAGCCGCTGCCACGTGGCCTGGGCGAGCCCCACTTCACCGCCGCCGCCCGAGGCCCGCCTGAGCCCGCGGGAGGCCCTCCCCGGCCCGCGCAGCCACCGCGCCACCGCCCGCGCCTGCGCCGCGTCTTCTCCCGCGCCGGCGCCGCGCTTCGCCGCCCTCCGCCGCCAAGCTCCTCACCGGCCGGACCCGACCACCGCCTCCGCACCGACCTCGCCGCGGTCGCGCGTCCTGAGGCTCCTTGCCTCGCCGGCGCACCGGTCTGGCCCCGGATCCGGTCGGATCCGACCTCCCCGGCCACCCCCGCGTCCACTCCGCCCCCCCCCCCCCCGCGTTCTCCGGCGAGATCCGGCCACCGCGGCCGCCATTCCGGCGAGCTTCTTCGATCTGCTACAGTGCCCCGCCGATCTGCTACATCGTGTACATCGTGTACATCGCGTGCGCGGGCGAGAGGTTACTGCTATTGGTGGTGGAGTGTCGTGAAAGGTCGGGCCGCAACGACGGATCGGATCTCGCCACGAGGTTCGGTCTATATCAATTTGAGTTCATCTTGATGCCCGTAATGCTGCTAGAAGGAGGCTTCGTGAGTCAAATTGCAGATCCGTTAGTTCATCATAGACTTTTGTTATTTTTGCCATGATTATTGTGTGCATGATATGCCTGTGAGTCTTTGGGATGAATTGTTAAGCATTTTGTCTTCTTTCCAGAGGTGCCACCCATGCATTTTTAGGATGTGTGTGGTGACTTGTGCAAGCTTGCAAAGAGAGGCACCTGAGAATTCTGTTTTCAGGGACTTAGTGATTTTCACTAAGTCTGGGATATTTTAGTTCATGATGCCATATGTTCAGCTTGTTTTCTAGTGATCCGTGCCTCTTTTGAGGATGATCAGTAAGGGAGTTTTTATATTCATGTTATGCTCTATCCATACATGTCTTTGTTTGCATATGTGGAGTGCTCTAGCTTGAGTCAATCGAGCTCTACTTTTGCTTCGTGGTAAATCTGGGCAGATCGTCAACTTGTTTGCGATTTTGTCGATGATATTGTTAGTGATCCATGCATGCTATGCCATTGTTCTTGCCATGTCTAGCTAGCATTTTGTGTCTTATTTATGGATATATGCTTACCTTGCCATGACTTGCACCGTAGTGAGTGCATCGAGCTCGTTTACGTGCCTTCGTGAGTTAAATTCCAGCATGTCTCAGTTTTCACTAAGTCTGAAAACTGATTGTGTTTCATCTATGTTCGTGTGCTCGTTAGAGTATTTTGTGAACCCTTTTGGCCCCAGGTCACTTTGGGTGTTTTGTTAAGCTTATTGAGTAGCTCCATGCTATGGTCTTACTTGTCATGTTCAGGTTATGTATCATGTTGTTTTTCTGCTCCGAAGAGAGCATCGTGGTCTGAAATTTCAGACTAGTGTTAATTTCACTAAGTCTGAAATCTGTTTTGCATATTCATTTTTGCCATGCTTGTTTCAACCTCATAATGGATGAATTTGGCCGTGGCTCAGTGCTAGTGTTTTGATAAGCATCTTACATCCCTGCCATGTATTTTGTTGTCATGTTTGGTGGCTGTAGCATGTTCATTTCGTTGCATTTAGGAGCCTACTTGTTGTAAATCGCAGACCGGTTCATTTCGTAAAACGCTTGCCATTTCCAAACCGTAGCTCCGATTCCAATGATCTTTATATCATTTTCAGGTGATTTCATCCCCTCTTTCCAGTGGCACACTTGGTTTTCCAAGTTGAGGCCAGGTTCATGCATTTCCTATCACGTCTTGCATTTTGCATCCCGCATCGCATCCCGCATAGCATACCATCATTGCATCTTATTGCTTGAGTTTGCACGTGGTTGATTGTATCCTTGTTGCTTGTTTGTGTTGTTGGGTAGAGCCGGGAGACGAGTTCGCTAACGAGGAGCCCGTTGAGTTTGCTTGTGAGGATCCAGTCAACTCTGACAACTGTGCAGGCAAGATGATCATACCCTCGAAATCACTACTATCTTTGCTATGCTAGTTTGCTCGCTCTTTTGCTATGCCAATGCTACGATGCCTACCACTTGCTTGTCAGCCTCCCAATTGCCATGTTGAGCCTCTAACCCACCATTGTCCTAGCAAACCGTTGATTGGCTATGTTACCGCTTTGCTCAGCCCCTTCTTATAGCGTTGCTAGTTGCAGGTGAAGATTGGAGCCGTTCCTTGTTGGAACATTTATTTACTTGTTGGGATATCATTATAATGCCATGTTATCTTAATGCATCTATATACTTGGTAAAGTGTGGAAGGCTCAGCCTCTCGCCTAGTGTTTTGTTCCACTCTTGCCGCCCTAGTTTCCGTCATATCGTTGTTATGTTCCCGGATTGTTGCGTCCCTTACGCGGTTGGGCTATAATGGGAACCCCTTGATAGTTCGCCTTGATTAAAGCTTTTCCAGCAATGCCCAACATTGGTTTTACCATTTGCCACCTAGCCTCTTTTTCCCTTGGGTTTCCGGAGCCCGAGGGTCATCTTATTTTAACCCCCCCGGGTCAGTGCTCCTCTGAGTGTTGGTCCAAACAGAGCCACTTGCAGCGGCACCTCGGGGCAACTCGAGGGTTGGTTTTAGTTGTACGTAGTGTTCATCTGAGTGTGCCCTGAGAAAGAGATATGTGCAGCTCCTATCGGGATTTGTCGGCACATTCGGGTGGTGTTGCTGGACTTGTTTTAACCTGTCGAATCATCTTGTTGTACCGAGATACCGAGTCTGATCGGTGTGTCTTGGGTGGAGGTCTATTCCTTCGTTGACCGTGAGAGCTTATTATGGGCTAAGTTGGGACCCCCCTGCAGGGATTGATCTTCTGAAAGTCGTGCCCGCGGTTATGGGCAGATGGGAATTTATAAATGTCCGGTTGTAGATAACTTGAACCTTAATTAATTAAAATGAATCAACTGGGTGTGTTGCCGTGATGGCCTCTTCTCGGCGGAGTCCGGAAAGCGAACACGGTGTTGGAGTTATGTTTGCGCAGGTTGCCCTCTAGTTTTCCCGCTCATGCTTTGCCTCCTCTTCTCGCTCTCTTTTGCGCATAAGTTAGCCACCGTATATGCTAGTCGCTTGCTGCAGCTCCACTTATACATTACCCCTTTCCTACCTATTAAGCTTAAATAGTCTTGATCGCGAGGGTGCAAGATTGCTGAGTCCCTGTGGCTCACAGATTACTTTTACACCAGATGCAGGGACAGATGATACAACTCCAGATGGCGCGCTTGAGCTCAAGTGGGAGTACGACGAGGACTCTCAGCGTTACTATGTGTCTTTTCCTGATGATCGGTAGTGGTGCCCAGTTGGGGTGATCGGGACCTATGTCGCTTGTTGGGTTGTCTTTTGTTTTGGCGCCGTAGTCAGGCCATGAGTGTTTGGATGATGTATGTTATTTATGTACTTTGATGTGACGTGGCGAGTGTAAGCCAACTATGTACCTCCCCTTTATATTATTTATGTACATGGGACGTGTGATGATTTCCTAACTTGCGACATTGCTTTCAATGCGGTTATGCCTCTAAGTCGTGCCTCGACACGTGGGAGATATAGCCGCATCGAGGGCGTTACAAGTTGGTAATCAGAGCCTTCCCCGACCTTAGGAGCCCCCACTGTTTGATCGTTTTTAGCAGCCGAGTTGTGTCTAGAAAAATGTTTTGAGTCATTTAGGAATTATATATCGGAGAGCTTAGGAATTCTTTTTACTTCCCAGTCTCTTCATCGCTCTGGTAAGGCATCCTGACGTAGAGTTTTGACTCTTCTCTTCTCAAATTTCACTAAAGAAAAAATTTAGGATCACGCGAGTATATTGGATTTGTTCCGATGGCTTATGATGAGAATACTGTCTTGGTGCCTCCTGTCAGGGGTTTAGTGGAAGTGTCCCGGGGAGTTGAGCTCTGAGGTGTTGTCATCATAATTTTATCGTTGCAATTCTGGTATACTTGAGATATGTTCGCGACATCGAAAATCTCCTTTATGCAGTTCGTTGGTGAGATAACCTCGACGCCACCCAGTACTGGGGTGGGAGTTCGGGAGTATCGCCATAACTCATATAACGGATGCTTTTCGAAGGTTGAGGTAGATGATTTCCGAAGGTTTCTTGGTTATGTGTTGAAGGATGGATACAGCTGGATGTAGGTATTGCTAGTTTGGGTGAGATATTATGCTTCCCCTATATCCCCAACACCTGATTGCATAACCGGAAAGTTTCGGGAGTTTCATAGGTGGGAATTCAAGTAGCTCTTAGGATATCTTTCCGACAGATGTATGATATGAAATTGGGGTTCGACGTCTAGTGGTTCGCCAATTCACGGTCGATTTTACAGTGGTCTCGTTGTGTCTTAAAGAGTCCTTGGCTATGCTGACTCGGGGACGCTTCGTATGTCATGTGCACTGCCTTGTACATGATGGTGCTGTACGATCGAGCCCGTGTAGGTCCCACCATGAAAACTTCGGACGAAATCTCTATCATATGTTTGTTCCGGCTTATTTAGCAAGCCAATCCTTGGTTTTATTTGAGTTGTGGTATTCGAGTTGCTTCGATGTCATATGTTGATTCCATCCCTTGTTGATTTGCCTCTTCTATCTAATTCTATGTGGCTTCGCAATTTAGGAATATGTGACCACTTCAAGAGAAGTGCATTCGTTCATTTTGTTCGGATGTGAAGACTTTATGTTGCAATTTTCATTCCGTTGGACTCACCTTCAATTTTTGTCTATTTGTGTGCTAATGGTGGTCAACCTCTTTAGGATGGCTCCTCCAACGCGCACGACTCCGAATCCTGATCCGCCACCACCTCCACCTCCTCCGGAGGCTTGGCAAGCTGTGATGGCCGCAACCAATGCAAATACACAGTTGATCATGCAAATACTCCAAGAGCGCAATCAAAGCAGTCAAGGGAATCAAGGCAACAATCAAAACCATTTTGCTACTCTGAACCAGTTACTCGCTAAAGGTCCAAAGACGTTCAGCAATTGTGTTGAGGCTACCGATGTTGACGATTGGCTAGTGGATCTGGGCAAGCATTTTGAATGCAGCAACGTCAGGCCTGAAGATTTCGTCAAGTTCGCTTCTTTCCAGCTCAAAGATCAGGCTGCAGAGTGGTTCCAGCAGTACAAGGATTCCAGAGGTGGACGTTTGATCACTTGGGATGATTTCCGTCGAGATTTCCGAGCTCATCACATCCCTCAGAGTGTGACTGAAAGCAAACGTGAAGAATTTCGCAATCTGAAGCAAGGCTCTTTGTCTGTCTATGACTACAACAAGTTGTTCCGGAAGCTCGCCTGTTTTGCCAAGCAGGATGTTCCTGATGAGAAGAGCATGATATATCAGTTCAGGGGTGGTCTCCGTGAAGAAATTCAGCTCGCTCTTGTCCTTTTTGAGTCGTTGAGGTATGATGAGTTCTACAACATGGCACTGAAGCAAGAGGCTGCTCAGTTGAGGTGTGATGCTTCCAGGAAGCGAGTTAGAGACACTACGCCTTCTTCCTCTACTCAAGTGGCCAAGCAGCAGAAGTATTGGCTTCCTCCTCCTCCGTTCCGTCAGCTGTATCAGCAGAAGAGCAAAGGTGGCAGTGGTTCTTCCCACCCACCCAACCCAGGCTTTCAGAACAAGACTTTGTCTCAAGCTCCAAGATCAAGTGCTCCGTACCACCGTCCACTCTCAGAGGTCACGTGCAACAAGTGCCAACAGAAGGGTCACTACGCCAACAAGTGTTTCAACCAGAGGCGTCTTCCTCCTCCTCCTCCTGTCAGATCAGCAAGTACAGCTGTGGTCAAGCATAACCCCAAGTCCGCCAAGGTCAACTTGCTGAATGCAGCTCAGGCAGAGGACTCGCCAGATGTGATCACGGGTAACCTTCCTGTTAACGATGTTCCCGCTAAAGTACTTTTTGATACTGGTGCATCGCTTTCTTTTATTTCAACTCCATTTGTGGCCAAGCATGATTTTGTGACCGAAAGGATTCCTGTTCCGTTGAAGATTGTGTCTCCGGGCAAGCAAATGACTTCTAACAATTGCGTCCCGGATGTCTCTATCACGTTGGGCGATTACAAATTTCTCTCTTCTCCGGTGGTTCTTGGTAATTCGGATATCGATCTTATTCTTGGGATGGACTGGCTCTCTAAGCACAAGGCTCACCTCGATTGTGCAGCCAGGCAGATTCAACTGACTCATTCATCTGAGCATGTCATTGTCTTTGCCGCTCATGATGATACAATCCGGTTGTTTCTCTCAATGAGAAGGGTGAATTGGATGCTATTTCGCAGATTCGGGTTGTTTGTGAGTATCAAGACGTCTTCCCAGAAGAGCTCCCAGGAATGCCTCCGCACCGGCCCGTTGAATTTGTTATTGAACTTGAGCCCGGTACGGAACCTGTGTGCAAACGTCCCTACAAGCTTGGCCCTGAAAAGTTGAAGGAGTTGAAGAAACAACTCGATGTTCAAGAAAGAATGGGTCTCATTCGTCCTAGTACTTCTCCGTGGGGTTGTGGTGTTCTTTTTGTGAAGAAGAAGGATGGAACGGACCGACTTTGTGTTGATTATCGTCCATTGAACAAGAAGACCATCAAGAACAAATACCCACTTCCCAACATCAATGAGCTATTCGAACAACTCAAGGGTGCCCAAGTTTTCTCCAAGCTTGATCTCTGTATGGGTTATCATCAGATTCGAATCCGTGAGCAAGATATTCCCAAGACGGCGTTCAAAACAAGCTATGGGTCATATGAATACACTGTCATGTCTTTTGGCCTCGCCAACGCTCCTCCGACGTTCTCTCGCATGATGAACTTCATCTTCAACCCCTACACCAATGACTTCGTTTTGGTCTATCTCGACAACATTCTGGTTTTCTCCAAGAACAAGGAAGATCATGCCAAGAACTTGCGTTTGGTTCTTGACAAGCTCAGGGAACATCAGTTCTACGCCAACTTCTCCAAATGTGAATTTTGGCTCGATGAGGTGCTTTATCTTGGTCATATCATCTCTGCCAAGGGCATTGCCGTGAATCCTGAGAAGGTGTCTGCAATTGTTAATTGGGAACCTCCTCAGAACGTGAAGCAACTCCGTAGCTTCCTCGGTCTCGCAAGCTACTGTCGAAGATTCGTTGAAAACTTTTCTAAGATCGCGAAGCCTCTCTCAAATCTTCTCCAGAAGCACGTCAATTACGTTTGGTCTCCGGAGTGTGATATTGCTTTCAACACTTTGAAAGAGAAGTTGATCACTGCTCCAGTTCTGACTCCGCCTGATGAAACCAAGCCGTACGAGGTCTTTTGTGATGCCTCTCTCCAAGGTCTAGGTGCTGTACTGATGCAAGAGAAGAAAGTTGTTTCTTATACCTCTCGTCAGTTGAAGCCTAATGAGAAGAACTACCCCACTCATGATCTCGAGTTGGCGGCAGTTGTGCATGCTTTGTTGACTTGGAGACATCTTCTATTGGGAAGGAAAGTGGACATTTTCACTGATCACAAGAGTCTCAAGTACATCTTCACCCAGCCTAATCTCAACCTCAGGCAAACTCGATGGGTCGAAATGATTCAAGAGTACAATCTAAGTATCGAGTATACTCCAGGCAAGGCCAATGTGATTGCTGACGCTTTGAGCAGAAAAGCATATTGCAACAGTCTGATTCTGAAGCCTTATCAACCCGAGCTTTGTGAAGCTTTCCGCAAACTTAATCTGCAAATTGTTCCTCAAGGTTTCCTCGCCAACCTTCAAGTTTCTCCTACATTGGAAGACCAAATTCGCCAAGCCCAGCTTCTTGATGCTATGGTGAAAAAGGTGAAGATTGGGATTGCCAAGAGTCAGTCCAAGTACAAGTGCTACCGCCTTGATGACAAGGACACTATCTTATTTGAGGATCGAATTGTTGTGCCCAAAGGTGAAATTCGTAAAGTGAACATGAACGAGGCTCACAACTCTCTCCTCTCCATCCACCCTGGGAGTACGAAGATGTATCAGGATCTGAAGCAAACTTATTGGTGGACTCGAATGAAGCGCGAGATCGCTCAATTCGTGAATGAATGTGATGTCTGCAGAAGAGTGAAGGCAGAACACCAAAGGCTAGCAGGTCTCCTCCAACCTCTTGCCATTCCAGAATGGAAGTTTGACAACATTGAAATGGACTTTGTGACTGGGTTTCCAAAGTCCAAGCGTGGCAATGATGCTATATTCGTTGTCATCGACAAGCTCACCAAAGTGGCTCACTTTCTGCCTATCAAGGAGTCGATCACTGCAGCTCAATTGGCGGAACTCTACACCTCTCGAATTGTCTCTCTGCACGGTATTCCTCAAGTGATATCTTCAGACCGTGACAGCATCTTTACCTCCAAGTTTTGGGATTCTTTTCAGAAGGCCATGGGCACCAACATTCGCTTCAGCACTGCTTTCCATCCTCAAACAAGCGGTCAAGTCGAGCATGTCAACTAGATTCTTGAAGATATGCTTAGGGCTTGTGTTATCTCCTTCGGCATGAAGTGGGAGGATTGTCTTCCTTATGCTGAATTCTCATACAACAACAGTTTTCAAGCAAGTTCGGGCAAGGCCCCATTTGAAATTCTGTATGGTAGGAAATGCCATACCCCTCTCAACTGGTCTGAAACCGGTGAACGTCAGCTGCTGGGTAATGACTTAATCACAGAGGCAGAAGAAATGTGCAAGATCATTCGTGATAATCTCAAAGCAGCCCAATCCCGCCAGAAGAGCTTCTATGATAGTAAGCACCGTGATTTGGCTTTCGAGATCGGAGATCATGTTTACCTCCGCGTCTCTCCTATGAAAGGGACTCGTCGCTTCGGTATCAAAGGGAAGCTTGCCCCTAGATACGTCGGACCTTTCAAGATTGTCAGCAAGAGAGACGACCTCGCCTATCAACTCGAGCTTCCGTCAAACTTTGCAAATGTTCATGATGTGTTCCATGTCTCCCAACTCCGAAAGTGCTTCAAGACGCCTGAACGCACCGTCAACTTCGAGGACATTGAGCTCCAAGAAGATCTCTCCTATCGTGAGCACCCAGTTGCAATCCTTGAAGAGACTGAACGCAGGACTCGCAACAAGTCAATCAAATTTCTCAAAGTCAAGTGGTCACACCATTCCGACCGTGAAGCTACCTGGGAACGCGAGGATCACCTCCGTTCTGAGTACCCGGAGTTCTTTCAGTCCTAGATCTCGGGACGAGATCTTTTCATAGTGGTGGAGTGTTGTAACGTCCCAGTTATAACTTTCCCAATTTGTACTCCAACTCTTGCCGTTTCCGGCATTAAGTTATATTTATTCCTCGGGTCCCGGTCTTTGTCTCCGTGTGTTGTTTTCATTTTCGTGCATCTCATATCATGGCATCACGTGCATTGCATTTGCATACTTGTTCATCTCATGCATTCGAGCATTTTCCCCGTTGTCCGTTTTGCATTCCGGCGCTTCGTTCTTCTCCGGTGGCCATTTCTAGCTTTCTTTCGTGTGTGGAGATTAAACATTTCCGGATTGGACCGAGACTTGTCATGCGGCCTTGGTTTACTACCGTAGACCGTCTGTCAAGTTTCGTACCATTTGCACTTCGTTTGATACTCCAACGGTTAACCAAGGGACCGAAAAGGCCTCGTGTGTGTTGCAGCCCAACACCCCTCCAATTTGGCCCAAAACCCACCAAACTCTGCTCCATGTCCTAGAGCGTTCGATCACGATCGCGTGGCCGAAAACCGCACCTCATTTGGACTCTCCTAGCTCCCCCTATGCCTATATATACACCCCCTCCATTTTCGGATCTCCCCTCTCCCCGAAACCCTAAAATCCCTCTCCGCCGCCGCCGGACGTGTCCGGACGGAGCCGGACAACGTCCGGATCCCGCCGCTGCCAACCAGCCGCTGCCACATGGCCCGGGCGAGCCCCACTTCGCCGCCGCCGCCCGAGGCCCGCCCGAGCCCGCAGGAGGCCCTCCCCGGCCCGCGCAGCCACCGCGCCACCGCCCGCGCCCGCGCCGCGTCTTCTCCCGCGCCGGCACCGGCGCTTCGCCGCCCTCCGCCGCCAAGCTCCTCGCCGGCCGGACCCGACCACCGCCTCCGCACCGACCTCGCCGCGGTCGCGCGTCCCGAGGCTCCTTGCCTCGCCGGCGCACCGGTCCGGCCCCGGATCCGGTCGGATCCGACCTCCCCGGCCACCCCCGCGTCCAATCCCCCCCCCCCCCCCCCCGCGTTCTCCGGCGAGATCCGGCCACCGCGGCCGCCATTCCGGCGAGCTTCTTCGATCTGCTATAGTGCCCCGCCGATCTGCTATAGTGCTTTGCTACAGTACCGAAACCCTAGATCTGGGTTGACTTTCCCTCTTCTCCCCCGTAATTTTGTGCTATCTTTGACTATTCATATCTTTGCATCCGTAGCTCCGTTTTGGGCATATAATATATCGAAATATTCGTCTCGACATGTACATCATTTCATTCCATTGCATCATTTGCATTTGTGATACGACCCGCTATAATAAAAACACTGAGGTTGTCGACGTTTCATCTGAAGCCCATATTGTCCGAAAATACAAAGCATCTACACCGGAGTATCTCCGGCCAAGTAATGAAGACGAGGATACACTAGTTAATACTTGCATGCACGTTGATGCATCACACATAATTAATATAGGCCAAAAGGAGAGACATGTCCAGGCTCAGGAAAAGATGATATTTACTTCAGGACTTGACATGCGTACAATGATGCAAGAAATAAAGAGAGAAAACATGAGATGGAAGCCAGCCTAGAATGCTATTCTGTTCCAATTGTTGGAGGCAAAAATCATTCGGTGCATGCAACCAAGAATTATGACTATTTACTTGGAGATATAAAAGGAGTTAAAGGAAGGTTTAAAGAAGGATTTATGTTCCTATTTTTACCATGCAAGAAACATGTACGGGAAGGAGATGTACGTGGTCATCTATCTCTCAAGGACTTGGGATGGGGTCCACCTACAGTGAAGATAAATACATGGTGTTTGTTGCCGAGATGTAAAAGGCAACTAATTAAATATAGTATAGAGTCCAGAATAGAATATAGTCTTAGTTTCCTTTTGACTTATCCGTTGCATGTAGGGATAGATTACTTCTACGTGAGGGTAAAGTTGATTAGCCGGTTCAGCTATAAGTAGTAGAGGATGCGATCATGTAAAGGGAGGTTATATTTTTATGAAATAGACATGATGTGTTTTTAGGGTAGACACCCGTATCAAGTTTTGGAGGGATCTTTAGAAAACCTCTGTGTTGCGATTTCTCGGTGAGGAAATTGTTTTGCGCGTGAGTACCTTCGTTGAGATTGGTTTTCTCGTGTTGGGCCGCAAGGTTCAAACCCTCTACATCGTGTACATCGCGTGCGCGGGCGAGAGGTTACTGCTATTGGTGGTGGAGTGTCGTGAAAGGTCGGGCCGCAACGACGGATCGGATCTCGCCATGAGGTTCGGTCTATATCAGGTGGTATTCAGAGCAACAGGTTGTTCAAGACACTATGGAGAAGATGGCGATCACATCGTGATTCAGTAAGTTAAGCTATGGATTTCAGTTGGAGGAGGAAGGCCGTTGGACTGGGCTTTTTCACACCCATGTGGTAGTGAGAGAGAGATCATGTGCCATGACGATCGATCACATGAATTTGATCAACGCTCCAAGCATCGAGATGGTGGAAAAGTTGAATCTTCCAGTGACAGCACGTCCGCAACCATACTTGTTTCATTGGGGTCATGAAGAGCTCACTGTCACGCACCAAACTAAGGTATCGTTTTTGTTGGGTAATTATTTTTGTGAGGTTTTGTGCGACGTGATTCCGGCAACGATGATTTCGTGTCACTTGTTATTGGGTGAGCCATGGTACAAAGATCATGATGTGGCGTATGATTGCAAAACACACACGTATACTGTCAAGAGGGGTAAGAAGTGCAACCTTGTGCCTATGGGTGAGGAGCGTTTTGTTTCTTGGAGAAAAGAACATCTTGAGAAGATAAAAGAGCAAAAAGAAGAAAAGAAGAAGGTTGAAGCTACTGAAATTTCTGTCATCACTGTTCAGTATGTACATGAAAATATTGCTGAAGAGATTGAGTCGAAACCGAGGACGGTTTCCGTTCAAGGGGGAGAGGATGATACGACCCGCTGTAATAAAAACACTGAGGTTGTCGACGTTTCATCTAAAGCCCATATTATCCGAAAATAGAAAGCATCTACACCGGAGTATCTCCGGCCAAGTAATGAAGACGAGGATACACTAGTTAATACTTGCATGCACGTTGATGCATCACACATAATTAATATAGGCCAAAAGGAGAGACATGTCCAGGCTCAGGACAAGATGAGATTTACTTCAGGACTTGACATGCGTACAATGATGCAAGAAATAAAGAGAGAAAAACATGAGATGGAAGCCAGCCTAGAATGCTATTCTGTTCCAATTGTTGGAGGCAAAAATCATTCGGTGCATGCAACCAAGAATTATGACTATTTACTTGGAGATATAAAAGGAGTTAAAGGAAGGTTTAAAGAAGGATTTATGTTCCTATTTTTACCATGCAAGAAACATGTACGGGAAGGAGATGTACGTGGTCATCTATCTCTCAAGGACTTGAGATGGGTCCACCTACAGTGAAGATAAATACATGGTGTTTGTTGCCGAGATGTAAAAGGCAACTAATTAAATATAGTATAGAGTCCAGAATAGATTATAGTCTTAGTTTCCTTTTGACTTATCCGTTGCATGTAGGGATAGATTACTTCTACGTGAGGGTCAAGTTGATTAGCCGGTTCAGCTATAAGTAGTAGAGGATGCGATCATGTAAAGGGAGGTTATATTTTTATGAAATAGACATGATGTGTTTTTAGGGTAGACACCCGTATCAAGTTTTGGAGGGATCTTTAGAAAACCTCTGTGTTGCGATTTCTCGATGAGGAAATTGTTTTGCGCGTGAGTACCTTCGTCGAGATTGGTTTTCTCGTGCTGGGCCGCAAGGTTCAAACCCTCTACATCATGTACATCGCGTGCGCGGGCGAGAGGTTACTGCTATTGGTGGTGGAGTGTCGTGAAAGGTCGGGCCGCAACGACGGATCGGATCTCGCCACGAGGTTCGGTCTATATCAATTTGAGTTCATCTTGATGCCCGTAATGCTGCTAGAAGGAGGCTTCGTGAGTTAAATTGCAGATCCGTTAGTTCATCATAGACTTTTGTCATTTTTGCCATGATTATTGTGTGCATGATATGCCTATGAGTCTTTGGGATGAATTGTTAAGAATTTTGTCTTCTTTCCAGAGGTGCCACCCATGCATTTTTAGGATGTATGTGGTGACTTGTGCAAGCTTGCAAAGAGAGGCACCTGAGAATTCTGTTTTCAGGGACTTATTGATTTTCACTAAGTCTGGGATATTTTAGTTCATGATGCCATATGTTCAGCTTGTTTCCTAGTGATCCGTGCCTCTTTTGAGGATGATCAGTAAGGGAGTTTTTATATTCATGTTATGCTCTATCCATCCATGTCTTTGTTTGCATATGTGGAGTGCTCTAGCTTGAGTCAATCGAGCTCTACTTTTGCTTCGTGGTAAATCTGGGCAGATCGTCAACTTGTTTGCGATTTTGCCGATGATATTGTTAGTGATCCATGCATGCTATGCCATTATTCTTGCCATGTCTAGCTAGCATTTTGTGTCTTATTTATGGATATATGCTTACCTTGCCATGACTTGCACCGTAGTGAGTGCATCGAGCTCGTTTACGTGCCTTCGTGAGTTAAATTCCAGCATGTCTCAGTTTTCACTAAGTCTGAAAACTGATTGTGTTTCATCTATGTTCGTGTGCTCGTTAGAGTATTTTGTGAACCCTTTTGGCCCCAGGTCACTTTGGGTGTTTTGTTAAGCTTATTGAGTAGCTCCATGCCATGGTATTACTTGTCATGTTCAGGTTATGTATCATGTTGTTTTGCTGCTCCGAAGAGAGCATCTTGGTCTGAAATTTCAGACTAGTGTTAATTTCACTAAGTCTGAAATCTGTTTTGCATATTCATTTTTGCCATGCTTGTTTGAACCTCATAATGGATGAATTTGGCCGTGGCTCAGTGCTAGTGTTTTGATAAGCATCTTGTGTACATCCCTGCCATGTATTTTGTTGTCATGTTTGGTGGCTGTAGCATGTTCATTTCGTTGCATTTAGGAGCCTACTTGTTGTAAATCGCAGACCGGTTCATTTCGTAAAACGCTTGCCATTTCCAAACCGTAGCTCCGATTCCAATGATCTTTATATCATTTTCAGGTGATTTCATCCCCTCTTTCCAGTGGCACACTTGGTTTTCCAAGTTGAGGCCAGGTTCATGCATTTCCTACCACGTCTTGCATTTTGCATCCCGCATCGCATCCCGCATAGCATACCATCATTGCATCTTATTGCTTGAGTTTGCACGTGGTTGATTGTATCCTTGTTGCTTGTTTGTGTTGTTGGGTAGAGCGGGGAGACGAGTTCACTAATGAGGAGCCCGTTGAGTTTGCTTGTGAGGATCCAGTCAACTCTGACAACTGTGCAAGCAAGATGATCATACCCTCGAAATCACTACTATCTTTGCTATGCTAGTTTGCTGGCTCTTTTGCTATGCCAATGCTACGATGCCTACCACTTGCTTGTCAGCCTCCCAATTGCCATGTTCAGCCCCTAACCCACCTTTGTCCTAGCAAACCGTTGATTGGCTAAGTTACCGCTTTGCTCAGCCCCTTCTTATAGCGTTGCTAGTTGCAGGTGAAGATTGGAGCCGTTCCTTGTTGGGACATTTATTTACTTGTTGGGATATCATTATAATGCCATGTTATCTTAATGCATCTATATACTTGGTAAAGGGTGGAAGGCTCGGCCTCTCGCCTAGTGTTTTGTTCCACTCTTGCCGCCCTAGTTTCCGTCATATCGGTGTTATGTTCCCGGATTGTTGCGTCCCTTACGCGGTTGGGCTATAATGGGAACCCCTTGATAGTTTGCCTTGATTAAAGCTTTTCCAGCAATGCCCAACATTGGTTTTACCATTTGCCACCTAGCCTCTTTTTCCCTTGGGTTTCCGGAGCCCGAGGGTCATCTTATTTTAACCCCCCCGGGCCAGTGCTCCTCTGAGTGTTGGTCCAAATAGAGCCACTTGCAGGGCCACCTCGGGGCAACTCGAGGGTTGGTTTTTGTTGTACGTAGTGTTCATCTGAGTGTGCCCTGAGAAAGAGATATATGCAGCTCCTATCGGGATTTGTCGGCACATTCGGGCGGTGTTGCTGGACTTGTTTTAACCTGTCGAATCATCTTGTTGTACCGAGATACCGAGTCTGATCGGTGTGTCTTGGGTGGAGGTCTATTCCTTCATTGACCGTGAGAGCTTGTTATGGGCTAAGTTGGGACCCCCTGCAGGGATTGATCTTTCGAAAGCCGTGCCCGCGGTTATGGGCAGATGGGAATTTGTTAATGTCCGGTTGTAGATAACTTGAACCTTAATTAATTAAAATGAATCAACTGGGTGTGTTGCCGTGATGGCCTCTTCTCGGCGGAGTCCGGGAAGCGAACACGGTGTTGGAGTTATGTTTGCGCAGGTTGCCCTCTAGTTTTCCCGCTCATGCTTTGCCTCCTCTTCTCGCTCTCTTTTGCGCATAAGTTAGCCACCATATATGCTAGTCGCTTGCTGCAGCTCCACTTATACATTACCCCTTTCCTACCTATTAAGCTTAAATAGTCTTGATCGCGAGGGTGCGAGATTGCTGAGTCCCTGTGGCTCACAGATTACTTTTACACCAGATGCAGGGACAGATGATACAGCTCCAGATGGCGCGCTTGAGCTCAAGTGGGAGTACGACGAGGACTCTCAGTGTTACTATGTGTCTTTTCCTGATGATCAGTAGTGGTGCCCCGTTGGGGTGATCGGGACCTATGTCGCTTGTTGGGTTGTCTTTTGTTTTGGCGCCGTAGTCGGGCCATGAGTGTTTGGATGATGTATGTTATTTATGTACTTCGATGTGACGTGGCGAGTGTAAGCCAACTATGTACCTCCCCTTTATATTATTTATGTACATGGGATGTGTGATGATTTCCTAACTTGCGACATTGCTTTCAATGCGGTTATGCCTCTAAGTCGTGCCTCGACACGTGGGAGATATAGCCGCATCGAGGACGTTACAAGCCATGAACAATAAATTTCATACACAAGAAGAGTAGAGAACAATTTGTTATTAGCAAGAATCTTGGGTGACGTACAATTTCCCAGATTCTAATTAATGTTCCATATTTTCTAATAAAATAAACATGGATATTACTTACTAGCCATGTGATGCCTAACTAATTTTAACTCTAATAAAATCTATCTTTGTTAATTATAATCCTCTATTCTTAAATAGTAGCAATCCACAGTTTTCTATTCAAGCATCCATGCCACATCAACAAGTCATAAAGTTTTAGATATAAGTTGACTTTTCTTTCTCTACGTGCAGCCATACCACAAGTCATGCATGTTCATCTTAAGTTATATTTTTTTATGTGCTTGTTTTTTATCCATGTGGTCATACCACACCATCAAGTCATGCATGCTCCTCATAAATTATTGTTTTATATTAATTTTTTGTTTTCATGAATGGATTGTGTGTTGGACACTATGAGGATACCTATGTGGTTCATGTTTCACATTTTTTGTTAGAAAAAATGGCATTAAGTTAATTGCAATCCAACTTTTTTCTCTTTTGTAGTTGCTCTTATAGCATGCATGTACGTGTTTAATTTGATGAGGTTCTTGCACAATGCAAGGGTATCATCTAATTATACTAGAAATAGTAGCACATTTGTGAGATTATATAGCTTTAGTAATCTCCAGAATGGGACAAATTGTGCACCTGGTTGAGGCTAAGCCTAACGTAGTAGTCTTGTTTGCCATAAATTGATGGAGGAGCAATGGCTTGTCCAGGTACCAGATTAGCTCCACGTGCAGAAACAAATCCTGGGCACTTCAAGTTGTAGCACCCCCTTGATTTCAAGTCCTTCTAAGGAATAAAAAAAGGAAACATGTATTATTATGGATGTAAAGAGACTCGTAGTTAGTCCAATAATGCCTCTAACTCCTACAAAATACCAAAAACTATATGTGCACCACAATAATATATAACATGTTAAAATGGCATTGATTATACTTACAGTCCAATATGTAAAGAAGCGAATATCTTTGTTATGGTATAAGGAGGGGGAAATCTGCAAGAAAAAAATTGATTATGAAATAGTGGTTTATTCAAAAGGATTTGACTTTACCAGAATGGGTGATATGTTTGTACGTGAAATCCAACTTGAATTAAGTTGTAGTTTCCTCCATCTTCACAATAGATCTGTAAGGATGCTCCAGATTCTTGAGAGTTTTCTTGATTTGGTGAAGCCCATATACTCATCTCAGCTCGAAGGCCATAGAATATTCCTGGCTCCGTGTGCCACATTGCATACTAGTGACAGAAAATTATAGCTCAAATTAGTAAATAAATAGAAAAATGTATGGAGAACAACATAATAAACAAGTGAGGTTGTTTTTTTGCCTTGTTATGAGGTTCACCTACCACACATGTACAATGGGGATTTTTTTTCCTGCCCCTTTGTATTTAGTCTACATTTTTTCGTAGGCATTTATTGACTATATCATACTGAATTTAGCTTCGTACACAGGATGTGGTGTCATTCCAATGAATTATACCTTTTGTGGCAATGCATGCAATGATTTAGTTCATGTGCATTGTCGATGGTGTTACTTAGGTGCTTAGGCTCAGAACATCTTCTCTCATCCTTGTGGCAGGCTCAAAACAAGATTTGATTCTCTCTCTGATAGGTGTGAAGCATATTTCCAGTAGAGTGTTGGTATGTCAGGATAAGTCTCCAATAAAATGTATCTTAAATGCCTTTCTGAATCTATTATTCTCGGTATTTTGGTAGCATGTTTCGTACGTAATGATCATTGCCTTCTAGGTATATAGGGCATCAACCTTAGTTCATTTAGGTGTATGCCTTTTTATCCGGTCTTTATGTAGCATGTTGTCTCTCTGACCATTGATCATAATTTAGCTTGACGAACTATGATTTAGGTTCATCACTAATGAATGTAGATTTCTATTCTTTTCTCTTTGTGGTTTAAATACGTGATGCTTATATTAAAAATACCTAGAATTTTCCTTTTATATTTATCACATGTCACTGTGACATACATTGTGATGATTTTTTGGTCAATACACACCAAAAAAATCAACAAAACATCCGAAATCTAACACATGAAAAAGTAAAGTGATATATAGAGAGGCACTGAAAGCGAGTGTGTGTACATGAGAAATAATGCCGCTTCCTTCATCCTTGATATTAGCTTTCCAAGGAAAATGGAAAGACTTAAGTCTTAAAAGAGTGGTGTTCTGCAGAGGGAAATGTTAGTTCGTGACTGATTAGCATGTATAATTGATGGACAAAGTCCTTGAAAGATATAAGTAGTTGTTTCCACATATGTCTTCTACATTTTAGTTGGGCATATAAGTAACATAGAGTAGTTACGGATTATGAGAACCAATAGTAATTATCAAGATTAAGGGGTCAAGTAGATATAAGAATGGGATGAATACATAAATCTATTGATAAAAGAGTTGTACATGTCAAAAGCTAAAAGTAAATATTGGTTACCTTCTCATCCGCCGTGAGATTGCCATCTACGTCTATCGAATCAACCAAGGTGATTTGGCAAGTTCTAAACAAAAAGCACAACAAGATCGGTATGACAATATAATAACCTCCCATTTGTATGGGTAAGTGTGTTCCAATGAACGAAAATGTAACTATGTGATTCCTCACATACATGTATGTTCTTTAGAGAACACAACTTATATAGAAATGAGCCACATTAATTTTTTGGAAAGCTTTAGATGGCATCGTTTGTTGATGCACTCAACGAGTAATGAGTACTCATCCACTGCACAAATCTTTCTAGAGTTGGGTATAAATTAATTATTCAATCAATGTTCATTAAATATGGACTTGGTTTACATCCAATTAATGTTTTCTTTAAGTCCTATGTGTTTAACAAAAGAACAATATTTATATTAAGAAAAAATCTGAGAGTTTGTACAATTTCTGATATTTCCAAATTCATTTGATGTGAAAAATCACGACTAAATAGACTTAATTAATTGCATGCGTAATTAATTGTCTCCCTATTAATTGCATCAATGGCTTCATTTTCAAATGGATTTGGTGATCGATTCGGCGTGAAAAAAATCCTTATATAAACAAACTTAACTAATAGCACGTGTAATTAATTACTTGCATATTAATTACATTTAATGGTTTGATTTTCAAATTGCTTTAATGTGAAAAAATGTTTACTTAAATACATATTAAACTAATTGCACGTGGAATTAATTGTCTCCCTATTAATTGTATTAATGGCTTCATTTTCAAATGGATCCGGTGCTTCATTTGGCTATCCTTATGTAAACAAACTTAATTAATAGCATGCATAATTAATTGTCTGCCTATTAATTACATTTATTGGTTTGATTTTTCAAATTGCTTTAATGTGAAAAAATATTTACTTAAACATACTAAACTAATTGCACGTGTAATTAATTGTCTCCCTATTAATTGCATTAATGGCTTCATTTTCAAATGGATTCAGTGCTCGATTTGGCGTGAAAAAACCTTTATATAAACAAAACTTAATTATTAGCACACGTAATTAATTGCCTGCCTCTTAATTACATTAATTGTTTGATTTTCAAATTGATATAATGTTAAAAAAATCTTTACTTAAACATACTACTCCCTCTATAATAGTTTACAAGGCGCGATTCAACAATCTCTGGAACCAAGGTGACTAGCGATTGGACTGAAAATAGCATCGACAATTATAGCACGGCGCCTATATTACTAGGGAAATTAATGCGTACACACATGCATTGAGTGCTTCCACCTCCGTAAACACATGCATGCACTTATTCCATTTCGCGTACACACCTACATGGAGAAAAAATTTGTGGGCTTGATTGCGGTTACTATACCTGATTAATTGAACATTAAACCAAACGCGCCTAAAATTACTGTTAATTGCATGAGTAAATAAATGTCTCCTTATTAATTGCATTAATGGCTTGATTTTCAAATTGATTCGGTGCTTGATTTGGCGTGAAAAAAAATCTTATGTAAACAAACTTAATTAATAACACACGTAATTAATTGACTATATTTAATTACAATAATGGTTTGATTTTCATATTGATTTAGTGTGATTTTTTATTTAAACAAACTAAATTAATTGCACGCGTAAATTAATTGTCTGCCTATTAATTGCATTAATGACTTGATTTTCAAATGGATTCAGTGCTCGATTTGGCGTGAAAAAACTTTATATAAACAAACTTAATTAATACCACATGTAATTAATTGACTGCCTATTAGTTACATTAATGGTTTGATTTTCAAATTGATTTAGTGTGATTTTTTACTTAAATAGACTAAATTAATTACGCGCGTAAATTAATTGTCTCCCTATTAATTGCATTAATGGCTTGATTTCCAAATGGATTTGGAGGGTGCTTGGATCCAAAAGACTTATTTTAGTGTGACTAAAAATAGTCTTTTTAAGAGGCTAAAGTTCCAAGCACCCCTAACTAAACAGGGACTAAAACTAGTCTTGAGACTAAAAAATTTTAGTCAGGGTACCCCTACTAAAATGTGGATTAGTCCTCTCTCTCTTCATTTAACTCATCTCCTTTAACACAGGCGAGTTCTGGATTGTAGGGTTTGGAGGATAATAAATGCTCATTAACTTGATTTTAGTCTCTTTATTTTTTGGATCCAAGCATGGATAAGGCTACCAATTTTAGTCCCACTACTTTTAGTCATGGGACTAAAACGTATCCAAGCACTCTCTCAGTGCTCGATTTGGCGTGAAAAAATTTCTTATGTAAACAAGCTTAATTAATAACACACGTAATTAATTGACTGCATTTAATCTCTACTCCTAATGGAGCAGTTGGTGAATAGTCTGCGCGGTTTATTTTCGCCATCCTCCCATCTCCGGTTTTTTTTCGTCATCCTCCCACCCCACCCCATCCCACGCAGCCACCCAAAAAACCCGCGCCCAACAAAAAAAACTTCATCGACCATATAAAAATAAATCGCAATCAATCAAGTGTTGATGATCAGATTAGTTACCATATAAAAAATAAATCGCAAGCAATCAAATATTGATGGGATATTTCCTTATATTGATGGGATATTTCCTTATATTGATGTGATTTTCCCTTTCTTATCATCAATCATCTCTACTGCCTAAAAAATGTGTAGCTTTTCTTTTCCTGCCAACCCATCAGATTAGTTACCATATAAAAATAAATCGCAATCAATCAAGTATTGATGATCAGATTAGTTACCATATAAAAAATAAATCACAATCAATCAAATATTGATGGGATATTTCCTTATATTGATGTGATTTTGCCTTTCTTATCATCAATCATCTCTACTGCCTACAAAATGTGTAGCTTTCCTTTTCCTGCCAACCCATCAGATTAGTTACCATATAAAAAATAAATCGCAATCAATCAAGTATTGATGATCAGACTAGTTACCATATAAAAAATAAATCGCAATCAATCAAATATTGATGGGATATTTCCTTATATTGATGTGATTTTCCCTTTCTTATCATCAATCATCTCTACTGCCTAAAAAATGCGTAGTTTTCCTTTTCCTGCCAACCGACCGCGTCCCGTCTCCCTACATCTGCCCTCGTTGCTCTGCCTCCCGCACGAAAAAAGCCCTCTCGTTTGACCTTCCCCAAACCCCGCACGATGGAAAAACCAAGCCGCCTGCTTCCCCTCCTCTCGACCGCTCCATACGTCTAGATCGCGGCCCCATCCCCATCCTCCTCTCACGTCACGACGGCCGATGGACTGCCGCCACCACCCTCCTACTCTCTCACCGCCGCCGTCCTCCCGCTCGCTCGCCGCCGCCGTCGTCACCAATCCCGGCGAAGGCGCCGTTGCTGCTATGTCGCCTCCTTTCCCCATCCAAGCCCGACCATGGCAATGGCGCCCTCTCATGTGTCCCGCGGTGAGGTTTGGGGAGGCGCGACCACAATCCAGTAGGGATCGCAACGCGGACCCGTCCGCTGGGATGGGTGTTGCCTCCATTGCGAATGGGATCGAAGGGAGGGACTACTTCGTCGTCAAGGTCGGCGAGGCAGCGGCCGATTGGGAGCCCGGTTGTGAACATGGGAGTTCGTCCCCATGGAGGCGGCGGCCGTGGAGATTGGATGTGAAGCAACCCCACTTGCCGGTGGTGGAGGCTTGCCGTCCATGTGATCCTTTCTTCTCCCGGTATCCCCATTCCTTGCCTCCCATTACAAAAGCGAGCATAAATGAGAGCAGGGGCTGATTTTCATCACTTCATTTCTCATATTTTTAGTACTTTTTTGAGATTATACAAGATGCTCCCGATCTGTTTTGTCAAATTACTTGGATCGTCTTATGGAATTGACAGCCATCGTATTTTCACCTCATGTTATTTCTTAACCCTTGTCCCACTAGGCATCCACTACATGTTTGGTAATGACGTGATGTTGAGGCGGCTAGGAGAAGCGGGAGAGGGGGAGAGAGAGGGAGAGTGTGTGTGTGTGAGGATTTGATGGTAAAAAATGTCGCCAATGTTGTAATATTGAACTTTTTAAGTTAATGTGGCCTCGTTGCAACACACGGGCGTTCTTCTAGTTACAATAATGGTTTGATTTTCAAATTGATTTAGTGTGATTTTTTTACTTAAACAAACTAAATTACTTCCACCCGTAAATTAATTGTCTCCCTATTAATTGCATTAACGGTTTGTTTTTCCAAATTGATTTGGTTTCTCGGTTGTGGGAGGAGTGGCGGAATGGTTTCTTTTTCTTTTGTGATTGTCTTTTGTAAAAAAAAAGTAAAATCAGTGAGAGAGCATGGTGGAATGTGGGACGGAGAAAGCCAAACGGAAATCATTATATCAGACTACCAGCTTTCCCTTTAGGAGTAGAGTTCAAAGCTGCCCAAACGGGCTGAGCCGGCTAATCGTGCTGACCATGTGCTAATCAGCCGATCATGTTGGCCCGCGTGCTCAGCCTAGCAGCCCAAGCACAGCCCAGGGCGTGCCGCGCACGGCCCATCTAGCCCGTGTCGTGTCTGGCCTGTGGGGCCGTGTGAGCGTGCTCGCGGGCCGGCCTGGTTGACCCGGCACGTTTGGCAGAGGATAACATGATTTTGAGCCTGTCACACTGCAGGAGGAAAAAAAACAGTGCTCGTACTCCTAAAAATGCTGACGTGGACATATGTGCAGGCTGGCCCGCACCCTGCTCTGGGCGCAGAAGTGCCCCTCGGTGGCCACCGTAATTACAAGAAAACTGCCACCGAGTGATATACCCTGCCCCCCTGAGAAAATCCGTCTCCCCCACCCCACCCCACCCGCATCTCATTCCCCACCGAGCGGCTAGGGTTTCCTCCCCCCGCCGCCCGCCGCCGGCCGGAGCCCGCCCCGCCCGTCCCCGCATCTCTCCGTCCCTCCCACCGCCCGTCCCCGCCAGATCCCCCACCTCGCCGCCAGCAAACCTCGTCCGCCAACCTCGCTGTCGGCTGAGATAAGCACCCCCCCTCCAGTCGGCAGACGCTCTCCACTCGCGCGCCTCCATCCTCCCTTCCCCGACGGCAGCGCCAACCGCCTCCGCCTCCGCCGCCCAGCACCAGCCTCCTCCCCCGACGGCAAGGAAGAAGCAAAGGTGAGGATGGGAGCAGCGAATCCCCGCCGCCCGACCCCTTCCAATTCTCCGTGCCACGCGTTTAGATCCAGTTTCTGTACTCTGTCATGGGTAAGCCGGTAGAATTTCGCAAAGTAGCAGCGAGGAAGATGGGCTGTGTGGAGCAGTGGAGGGAACTACGTGCATTTGTTTGTGGTACGAGTCCAAAGGTTATATATGTATGCATGATGCTTGTTCATGAGCTAGACCGCGTTAGCGTAAGAAGCGACGATACAGACAAATTAAATTACGGCACGGGGGACATGGGGTAAGGCGTTTCCCAGAAACGGACATACGGCGACATGGGCAGTGTGTAGCAGCGAATCTCTGTCCCCAAAACCTTCCAACTCTCTGCCGTACCGTTTTTGTGCAAGGATCCGATTTATGTCATTTGATTTGCATCTTCATCATCAATCAAGCCATTAGAATTTTGCATGGTTGCAGGGATATGATAGTATATGTAGAGCAGAGGAGGAAACTACGCACATTTTCTATGATATATGACTCCAAAGGTTGTGTAAGTACGATGCTTGTTTATAGACGTAACTGCGTTGACCTAAGAAGTGACAATACAGAGGATACCTGGCACGGGGGACACAGGATAAGGTGTTCCAGTAACAGCCATGCGGCAACAATGGAAGTATACGTAGATAATTCAAAAGATATATCATGTAACGACAAAATTATAGTATCTTTGAGATGTGAGATCAAAGTACTGCCCGTTTGTTATCTCCTATGTCAAGCCTATTCAGTGGACCACTCAAAAGCATTGCTTTTTGGGCGTTGCTGGGCTGCTTCCTCTACCGTGTCCTGAACGTATCCGAGGCGTACTGCTGACATGTACCTATTTCTTTCTTTTTCTAAATTTGGAAAATGTGGGATACTCGGGGATATCATTACGCGCCCCTGGCAAATCCGGCGTGTTGCCGTATCCCACGTGCTTTGTAAGGGATATGGCAGACTTTGTTGTATCAGAGCTTTGTAGGCTTTAATGTGTTGTTCAAGTTGTCTGCCGGTAGGTTTTCTGTTTTTGTGTATGAGATAGTTCTTTACATTGATAGAATTTCTTAAGCATCAATGGTAGTTTTTTTAATATATATCAGGTACTTTTGCCTTTATTATATCTGTTATTAGTTAGTTTTAGTATATCAGGCAGTTTCCATTATTCCGATGTGTTAATTTGGGTCTGATTCTGGATTTGTGTCGCTTGAGCATACATGCAAATGAAAGGAAATGGTACAGCTTAAGCCCAGGTTCCTGTTTTTATCAAATTAGAAACATTGATTATGATAACTAGCTGCCACAACTTACTAAATCTGAACATGTTTCCTTTTATTTGCCTTTATGCTCGTGCGTCACAAATCAAGTGACAGGTCCAGCTTAGCACATCAAAACAAATGGCTCCATGCAGTAACTATGCAAAAGCCTTGCTGTAGTCCCAAACTACGCAACATATGCCC
Organism: Triticum aestivum; assembly: GCF_018294505.1. Classification (NCBI taxonomy): domain Eukaryota; kingdom Viridiplantae; phylum Streptophyta; class Magnoliopsida; order Poales; family Poaceae; genus Triticum; species Triticum aestivum. Next base: position 3,445,198 of record NC_057794.1, on the reverse strand, counting down.
ACATTTGGGCTTTCTTCCCATACTCGAGACTTCACCCTCGGCATACAAAAATGTGTTTTTGCATCACCTAACATTTAAACTTCTGCTTGACTCCTCCATACTCTAGGGGTTACTTCGAATTAAATTTTTACTAATCTAACTAGCTAAGAGACAATATTGATAGACTTTGCCTGAATATTTTGTTGATTTGCTGCTGCCCCGTTTGAGCCAGAGTTCGTTTATCAAGCTGAGATTCTGGAAAATCCTCGTGCCCTGATGGACATTCAACGTTAAAATCCTGGTGACATTTGAGTTTAACTCACACTAGTAAACATCTCTTGTGCTGACCTGATGGTAAGTTGCCAGTTTTAATGCCCAAGTGTTCATGGGTTTGAATCCAAGTTGCCCATCGATTTTGTGCTACCAATGTGTACCCAACAATGGTCATGGGTTTGAATCCTGGAAACAGCATCTTGCAGAAATGCAGGGAAAGGCTGCGTACAAAACACACAAAGTGGTCAGACCCTTCCCCGGACCTTGCGCGAGTGGGAGCTATGTGCACCAGGCTGCCCTTTTTTATTGTGTACGCAAAGCATGTTCAGAAGTTGCATGTAGGTCCCATCCCCAGGTAGTAATTTAGAGAATATTACTAATTGATAAATGTAGCATCAACTGATTGAACCCGCAATGGTCAACGCAAGGAGCAGGGCTCCAACTACCATGATGAAAGTGTTGCTCTGTTTTTCTGGTATGCCCTCAAGTTCTTGCTTGACTTGAGAGTTTGAATCTGATAATTTGTTTGAAACTATTTGGCAGTAAAATCTCTGGCCCCCTGTAATATTTTTGAAACTGTACCCAGAACCCTGGGTTGAACTGCCACAATACTTGTCCTTGCTGCTGCTTTGACATGAAGAAGCAGCAGCCAAACCACGCGCTGATGCTACCAATCTGGTGGTCTGTTCTGATCCAACAGGCCTAAGTACCTGCTACACTACAGTATGGGGAAATTGGGAGGCCAAATGAGCACAAATGTTCAGGCTGTATGGAGAGGCGGGATGTACCTGTGATTTGCTATTAAGAAATGGACAATGCAACACAACCTGATGTAGTATATGCAAGGAAGATATTGATTCATTGTCTGCAGAACCAGATCAGAGTGAAAACAATCGAAGCAACTTTGGCTTTCTTACCAACAAAATAAACTGGTTATGGCGATCTCTTTGTCATGCTAATCCAGTAAAGTGTAGGAGGAAAAGAGTTTGCTAAGGCAGCATGCTAGGTGGAAATTAGGAGTTTTCTTGAGTTTATATCTGAATGTATAATATCGTTAAGAGTGAGTTCCTAACCGTTTATTGTTGTTAATAATTTTGCAGCAACAAAGTTGCCTTGTTTCGTTTTCTGCTTGCATTGATTCCGTTGTAGTTGCAACTATTTACCTCGGGCAGAGTTACTCTGTTTGAATTCATTTTTGTAGTTGAAACTTTTGCCACTTTGCCAGTATAATCAATCGTACCCTTCGTAAGTACAGGGAAACTATTGGATTCCTGTGTTACACTGAAATCGGTTAGCAACTTAGCATACAAGCATGCTCTCTCACTCTCTGTTGGAGCAGAGCAGTTTGAATACAAATCTACTTGCTGGGAAAATTCCATTGATTAAATGTGTAATTAGTTTACTGCTAGATTTTGTTTTCTATGGTGTCTCAGATCGATTTGGTTCATGCAAAAACCAGAAGTTTCTTTTGCATGTAGTGCATGATAGAAATACATAATGTGCAAATTATATTCAATGAATGATTCTTTTATGTGATTTAGAGTTATTATCTGTGATATTTATGTCAGCTCTTGATTTAGTTACTAAAATTCATTACTCACGTCAGCATTTTTCATATACTTGTTTATGAGGATAGGGAACAGAACAGAGTCTTGCTGCAATATGGACCACCGACAAGGCAGGGATGACCATGTAAGTACATTGATCGCTTTCTTTCTTTTCTAAATTGCTGTCTATCATGTTTGTATATATGATGGGTGGTTAACATGCATAACATGGGTGCAGGAAGGGGTGCAAGTTGTTGGATTCGAAGTCCCATCATCACCAGACTCAAGCTACAGCAACCCTATTCCCGGAAACGAAGACGAAGCTCGAGAGCCCCCATTGGTTCCTCCTCACCTGCAGCACACACTGCTGAGCTTCCCGCCAAGCCATGACGACGGGAGCAGCCTCCCTCTGCCGCAGCCTGTGGTGCTCAACCACCTCTACATAGAGAAGGAGAACTCAAGATCTGTGGTCGCCCTGGGGATCACCCACCGGTTCAAGGCCAAGTATGTGACCGTCGTGCTCTACAAGCCGGTACAGAGGCGGTAGTGTGGCGGCAAACATCTCTGAGGGTTTCTTCCCATTGGGGTTGTGGCGACCTACCAAACCGGATGGAATGTGTCTGTTGTAGTCCTGGAGAAATAGAGATGCCCTTCATTTTCGATGATTTGGTCATGTACTTAATTGACTGTGACTGCTGGTCGTGATGATGAAGATGGTCGTCTAGTCTGATGTTTGTGCGTCTTTGGACTCAACTTGTTGGTGACAAATGTTGAACAGTGTGGTCTGTGTCCGAAACCCTCGTAGCGAATCGACGAGGCTTGATCATGAAATCGGACAATACCACCGTGAGTCGAGCTAATAAAAGTGAGTGTTTGGTCATGTTAAGAAACTGAGAATCTGTTTAGTTTATGCAGGCAGTGGTATGCTAGTTCAGATTGTAGTTTAAAAATTGGCGACGCTATCAAGTTGCTTTTGTTTGTACATCTTCAGTAAAATTGTGTTGTAGTCTAAAACTACATTCTAACTATTACAGATAGGACGAATTGGAGGTATTAGTAAAAAGCAGACAGTGGGCACATTTTTTGAAAGATTTGAATTTTGTACTTTCTTAAATTTCAAAATTCTGATTTTTTTTCCACATGTAAGTATACTTGTGCTCTGTGTGTGTGAAATTTCAGGAACGTTGTTGAAATAACTTCTTTACCTCCCGTAAAATCCTTTATGCCTGATTTCAGTACTAATAATAAATGGCTAAAAACATCCTATTCTATAATTAGCTTTTCGGGAAATTTCCAAACGAACAATTTCAACGAAATTTTTCAGTTTCTCATTTTATTCCCCGCTGCCAGGCTCAAACCAGAGACAGATCCAATTTCCGTTTTTCTAGAATAAAAAAAGGAAAAATTGGGTCTATGTTCAACGGAAAAAAAATTCTCAAGAGCAAAAGGGCTGACCACTACGTAGGAGCGCTGGAAGCCAAGCCGTCAAAAGGAAAGGCGAGCAGCCCTTATTGCAATAGCAAACGACCTACTTATAACCCTATTTATACCCTTTCTCGGGGACTTCAACGGGCCTTACAACTCCATCATGTGTCCAGTGCATCCCTTGCCGTTTTCCCCATCGGATGAAGTTGGACTCTAAGACGGATCAAGTTGGGCTATATATTATGGCAAGTTGACCCTACTTTCCAATTTCGTAGATAGAACAGTTCTAGTAGAAGGTTAACTCAGCCTTCCTAAGAGTACTAGCAAACAATGTGTGTTCGGTTTGCTATTTTCGAATCCGCGTATTTGTTTTTTCCATGTAAACCTGTATACTATAAAAGAATTGTCCTCAAGCGTGCGTACCCTTTCGCTCCTATTTTCAAGGACAACCAGTGCTAGGGTTTCTGATGCCTTCTGCCATGCACCTGCCGGCCTGCCTCATCTCATGTGGCCTTTGTTTGCAACTATTTTAGACAGTTTTTTTTTCAAATTTGTGGACATTTTGGAAATTCAAAACATTGTTTCAAATACGAGAATATTTTTCAAATTCATGAAAATCTCTTGAAATCCAGGAAGGTTTTTTAAAATTCTTGAACTTTTGTGAAATTCATTTTTTTTTAAATTCATGATTTTGATTTTTTAAAAAGAGAAAAGTATGTTTTTGGTTCCGGAAGTTCCCAAAAATTATAACCTTGGTACCTCAAGATTTTTTGGTAGACACTTGGTCCTTTAAGTCTCAAAACCGGATAAATTTCGTCCAAACAAGATTTTGACCATGTTGACCAAATTTGACCGATGAACAGTAAATTCCAAAAAATAGCAAATTATTTTAGAAAAATCTAAAATTTTGTGGCAACCAAGATGCTTGGGTGCTCTAGGTGCATGAAAATTTGTGTGGTGTTTCGACATTCAAGGAGCTTGCGACAGAATAAAACCAAATTTTGGCTCACAAAAAAAGCTAAAATTTGTTTTTTTGCTAGAAATCCTCACATGGTATTTAACCACAAAAATTTACACGCAGTTAGCGCACCCAAGCATCTTGGTGTCACAATTTTTTTGCTAATTAATTCATTGTTGATCAGTCAACATGGTCAAACCCGCTCAAACGTGGTCAACGTGCTCAAAATCTGGTTTTGGGCCAAAGTCGTCCAGTTTTGAGACTTGAAAGATGTCTACCCAAAAATGTTGAGGGAGCAAATCTATACTTTTGGAAAACTGAGGGACAAAAACATACTTTTCTCTTTTTAAAAACCCAAAATATTTTTTAGAGAAGAGAAAAAGCAAAAACAGAAATGAAAAACATGAAAAGAAAGAAAGAAAGAAATAGAAAACAATGAAAAAATAGAAGGAAAGAATGTTGACCAAAGGACGCTTGGGGTGGGGTTGGAGGCGTGTTCGGCACAATCGTTTATCGCTTGTAGGTTAAACTTTGAATCACCCACAAGTGGTGGAAGATTGGCCGACCCATTAGTTACCACAGTGAAGTGACTGTTGAACCACTGGGAAAGGTGCTGACCGGTAATGGCAACATTCTATATGGCTCCTGACTGGTTTTGGGAACCTTCTAGAAGGTTCACGGTCCATTTCCTTTTATTAGATTTTCTTTGTTTTTTGTTTCTTCTTTTTATTTCTTTTTGATTTATTTTCCTTTATTTTTGGTATTCATAAATAAAAAAAATAAAATCTTCAAATACTGTTAAAATTTCACAATTTGTTTGCTTTCTCAAAAATTCTTGGGAATTTCAAATAATTTTCAATTTTAAAAAAGTTCAGGTTTTCAAGAATGTTTAGAATTTCGGAAATTCTTCACAATTTAAAATTTTGTTCATGTTTTTTAGTTTTTGTTATAATTTATGGTTTTTTAAATCAATGAATATTTTTGAATTCTATTTTTAATCCATGAACATTTTTTATTTCGTGAATAATTTTCAAATTTGTGGAATATTTTTGAATTCACTTTTTTTGAATTTAGTAAACATATCAGAAAATGTTTGTGTTTTCAAAACTATTTCTGAATTTCAAGAAGTGTTTCCGTTTGTGTAGTTTGTTCATATATTAAAAGATGTTCGGGAACTTAAAAAAACTTCTCGTTTTGAAATAATTTATCAAAATTTGATAAAAACATCTCATTTTCAAGTTTTGTTAATTCAAAATAATATACGGTTTGAAATATTTTCAAAATTTTGAAAATTGCATGTTATTGGAATTCATGAACATTTTCTAAATTCCGAAACTATTTTAGAATCATGACTATCTAGAAATACCTCTATAGGAAACCAATGTTGAAAGAAAATCTACTTTCTAAATGCAAGCGGGCGAGCCAGGACATGAGCGAGCAGTCTTATCTCAATAATGGGCCGGCCCACCCATTCTAGCGATCAACTGAGGTTGTAGGCGATTGCTTGATACGTATCGAAAAGCGATACATATTAACGCCCATCCTCCTACTAGCGTGGGGACTAGAAGGTCTCGCTTGAAGCAAGACATAGCCATGACTATGTCTCCACTCCACCAAAATCAGCTCCACTTCACAAATCCATTTTGAAGTGGTTCCACCTAGGAGTTGCAGTTCCACCATGTACTTTATGTTTGGCTTCTAACTAGCCCCAGCTTCAACAATGCATTTTTTTATGGGAAAGGTCTATTTGGGGCTGTGTGATGTGGAGAAATAAAATGAAGGGGTATCCACTTATCAGTGGCAGTGGTGGGTAATTTTTCCCACTTCCATGAGGACTTCTCGGACTATGAGTTTTTGAAGCACCCCTCAAGAGTTTCACGGTAAATAGAAGTTATACCCCGAATTCTAGCTTTTGAAGCCATGGAGTTGAGTTTTAGAAAGCAAGCAGTCCCGAATGTGCCCTAACTTATTCTAGGGATTTGAGCTAAAAAGAATATAAACAAGATCAAATGGGTGTGTGAGTATTCATGAGCGGGTCCATGAGATGGGACGTAAATTTGATCACTCACTTTTTCTACCTCCATGATGCCGAATAAATTCTAAAGGTACGCATTCAACCATGAGGGGGCGGTGATTTTATTTCTTGACACTATGTCAAGAATGGTTTGTTCTCCGTAAAACGCGTGTATAATTTTGCACTAAAACTTAAGGAGTGTAAGGAGGATTGTGGGCAATCAAGTGATGGCGTGAATGGGACAGAAAGGCACTGGAATATGATATGGAAGGCCAAGGACCCTCAGAAGATCAGAATTTTTGCTTCTTGTGCGGCGTCTGATAGCTTGGCGCTCCAAATGAATAGAGTTATGCACCAACAGACTACTTCGGGTATGGGCTCTATCTGTGGAGTAGAAGATGAAATCCGTTCCATGCTCTGGTGGCTTGCTCTAAGGCGATAGCTCTGCATATGGAATTGACGGAAGTGTGAAATATTCCAAGGGAAGAGATCTTCAATTTCTCAGGGCTCAATTGGATTCTGATCATGTTGGATTAGTTAACATCTCTTGTACGAGAACAAATTTTATTCATATTTTGGAGAGCCTGACATTTAAGAAATGATCAGTTTTTTGGTAAGGGTAAGGATTATGTTTCAAATTCTGCTAATTTTGTGGATAACTACTGGTCGTCATTCTCGTCTTGCCATTCAAATGCAGATTTCATCCGTACAGTCAAAGGTAAGGACGTAGCGGCTGGGATAAGGCTTGCCAGTACTCCTCAGAGTATTTGTGAGGTACAACAACCTCCATCTTTGGATTACATTAAGATGAATGTGGACGTCCGCAGAGTATTTGTGTTGCAAGTGTGGGGGTTGTTAGCAAATTCGGGATGCGACGTCCTTATATCCTCTTGGGATTATATTGGTGTGTGTACTAGTGTTGATGAAGCTGAGCTTCGGACGTGTCTTGCCGGTGTGTACATCAGTATCACTCTTCATAGGCCTGTTATTCTGGAAACTGATAGCTCTTCTGTAATTTTTTTCTAGCACATGATAACCTTGATATGTTGTCTGTCATTGACTTGAAGAAGGAGGCTTTAGCCATAACAAAGCTACTTCTAAATTTTAAGCTGGTGAGATCAATAGGCGGGCCAACATGGTGGCACACCAGATCGCTAAATTCCGTTTTTGTAATAGGTCGAATGGTTTTCTTTGTAATAGCTTTCCGCCCTGCATGGCGTATGTTGTAAGGAATGATTGCATTAAACCTTTTGCTTAATTAATATATGGGTGTTTTCTTTATAAAAAATATGCCCTAGCTTTGTCGCACTAACTGCGCGTACCATCACCACATGACACATATGGTAAGCAATTCAAACAATTAGAAAAAACAGCGCGTAACATCGTCCGAAGAAATAAAAAGAATATCCGAAAGGCACAGCTGTTAGGATGCAAATGTAGGACGAAATTACTGTTCTGACCTATAATGCTAACAAAATCCTGAGTTGACCTCGTTTCGGAAAAAAAAATCGAATCTAACCTTTATTGGTGACGCCAACATCCCCGGCGTCTGAGTTGCAAGGGAGACGCCATGCACCTTGGCGTCTGGCCCTCACCCGCACCACCCGCTGGCCGTTGACCTGCTGACGTGCAAAGGACTCAGACGCCAGGGTTCTTGGCGTCTGGCCCTGGTAAGTGGATAACCGCACGGGCCAGCCCATCTATCCCCATCTCATCTTCTCCCTGGCAGCGCCTCACGAACAGAGGCTCTGTTCGTCGCCCCTCTTCTCCCTTACACCACCACTCCCTGATCTACTCCATCCTCCGCTCAAACTAGTAGATCTGCCCCCCCCCCCCCCAAAGCATCCTTGAGGTATTCTCTCCCATTCCCTCCAATTTGTTTTGGTTTCCCCCTCTCTTTTTGGATGAATTATTTCACATTAGGTGATGTCACATGAGTAGATGATTTCTTTGTTTTAGGAATATGTTTGTAGTTGGTAGATGATTCTGTAGGTAGTATAGTTGGATATGTAGGCAAAAACAATTCAGGTTAGTTTATATGTTGTCCACCAATAGACTTAGTTTGATAATTTGGTTGAATTATAGATGATGTATGCATGTGCTAGTAAATTAGTTATATGTTGGCAAGCAAATCTATTTAGAAAAAAAATATGATATGTGTAAAGTGGGATGACAATACAGTTGAATATATAGATGACATAATATTTTTTTGCAAAAGAGATGATGAAATTTGATGATTGTGTGTGAGATGATTTGTTCAATAGATTGGTATGGGTACTCGTATATGATATGTATTTATTAGAGTTGTCAACAGGAATGCTTTAAGAGATGTTGCATATGAAGAAATTTTGCATAACTTGGAGAAGCAAATTTTATTGCTTGTAATTGTAGTTGATGTTGTGATTTGTTTGGTAGGATGGCGGATGATGATGGACCTTAATATGACAGATTAATCGAGGAGTATGATAGGGAACATCGTGCTCGTGCCATTGTAACGCTGTGTCAGCTTTAGGAGTCCACTCGAACTTGTCAGACTTCTTCATCAATCGGTAAAGAGGCAATGCCTTTTCACCGAGACGAGATATGAATCGACTTAGGGCGGCCAAGCAACCAGTAAGCTTCTGAACATCGTGCACTCGCACAGGACTTTTCATTCGGAGTATAGTCCCGACTTTTTCTGGATTGGCGTCGATTCCCCGTTCGGAAACGAGAAAACCGAGTAACTTTCCTCTAGGAACCCAGAATGTGCATTTTGATGGATTAAGCTTGATATCAAACCTTCTGAGGTTGGCAAAGGTTTCAGCAAGGTCAGTCAACAGGTCGGAACCCTTCCGTGACTTGACCAAAATATCATCCATGTACGCCTCCACATTCCGACTGTTTGGGTGAGCAAACACTTCTGAATCATCCCCATGAATGTGGCTCCAGCATTCTTGAGGCCGAATGGCATGGTAACATAACAGAAGCACCTGAATGGAGTGATGAAAGCTGTTTTGATCTCGTCAGGCCCATACAGACGGATCTGATGGTACCCGGAATAGGCGTCTAAAAAAGACAGTCGCTCACATCCCGCAGTCGAGTCGACTATCTGGTTGATGCGGGGGAGAGGAAAATGATCTTTCGGGCAGGCCCGATTGATATGTTTAAAGTCAATGCACATGCGAAGTGACTTGTCCTTCTTGGGGACCATGACAACATTGGCGAGCCACTCGGAGTGGTAGATTTCTCGGATGAACTCCGCCGCTAAGAGCCGAGCCACCTCTTCGCCAATGGCCTTTCTCTTCGGGACGACGGATCGTCGGAGATGTTCCTTGACAGGTTTTACTTTTGAGTGGACTCTTAGGCGGTGCTCAGCCAGCTCCCGGGGAACACCAGGCATGTCAGAGGGCTTCCATGCGAAAATGTCCCAGTTCTCACGGAGGAACTGGATGAGCGCTTCTTCCTATTTGGAATCGAGTGTTGTCGAGATATGAGTTGGAGCAGTGCTGGGGTCGGTCGGGTGGATGTGAGCTGTCTTCGTATCGCCAGTCGATTGAAAAGCTGACTCTGTAGCGGGCTTCTTGGCTCGCAACAAATCACTCGGGTCTGCAGTCTTCTAGTATTCTTGCAACTCCACCACTGCCATCTGAGCATCGGCGATCTTCGAACCTTTCTGAAAACATTCTTCCGCTTTCTTCCGATTGCCCGTAATAGTGATCACACCTTTGGGACCAGGCATCTTCAATTTGAGATACACATAACACGGTCGGGCCATGAAGCGTGCATAAGCCGGCCTGCCCAAAATAGCGTGGTAGGCACTCTAGAAGTCTAGAACTTCAAATGTCAACTTCTCTTTACGGTAATTCTTGGAATCACCGAAAACCACATCAAGAGCAATCTGGCCGAGTGATTCAGCCTTCTTCCCAGGAATGACTCCATGGAAACTCATGTTGCTGGCACTGAGTCTGGACATCGGAATGCCCATTCCTTTCAATGTCTCAGCATACAATATGTTCAAACCACTGCCGCCATCCATCAGGATTTGGTCAGTCGAGTGCCTTCAACAACTGGGTCGACCACCAAAGCTTGCCTCCCAGGGGTGGCGATGTGCATTGGGTGGTCGGACTGGTCGAATGTTATGGCAGTCTGAGACCATTTCAGGTAACTAGGTTTCGCCGGAGCGACCATAGTCACCTCTCGGTTAATAACTTTCAGTCAACTTTTGCTTTCAACATCGGCAAAAATCATCAGAGTGGAATTGACCTGAGGGTATCCGTCGTCACTGTCTTCTTTGTCCTCGACCTTGTCCGACTCCTTTTCCTTACCTTTGGGCTGCTTGCCCTGGAACTGCGGGATCAAGAGTTGACACTGTCGAGTGGTATGTTTCGGGTAAATGAAATTACCCTCTTCATCTTTCTTTGTGTGGACGAGACATGGTAAGTCCAACACATCATTTCCGTCCTGGTCTTTAACCTTTTTGGGGTTCCAAGGTCCTTTAGGTTTCCCTTTAAACTTTCCTTGGGTTAAAGCCAAGGCTTCCCCGGGAGCCGCTGGCTCGGCTTTCCGCTTCTGTTTCCGATTGGAATTTCCTCCGGTTTCTTGGGCGACTGACTTGAGCTTGCCACTCCTGAGTTGATCCTCATCTTCACCATTAGCGTACTTGGTGGCAATCTCCATCATCCAATTCAGGGACATATCCCCGGTCCGGCCGAATTTCAAATTCAGTTCTCTGTACTTGACGCCTTCCTTGAAGGCACAAACTGCTTGGTGGTCAGGCACATTCTCCACCGAGTGATGTAACGTGATCCACCTTTGGATGTAATCCCTCAAAGTTTCATTCGGCTTCTGCACGCAAGACCGCAGTTCCGTCAGCCCTGCCGGTCGCTTGCATGTGCCTTCAAATGTGGTGACGAACACTCGGGAGAGACCTTCCCAAGTGTAAATGCTGCTAGGTGCTAACTGGTTCAACCACGCTCTGGCCGAGCCCTCCAACATGAGAGGCAGGTGCTTCATGGCCACTTCATCATTGCCGCCGCCAATCTGGACGGCCACTCGGTAGTCCTCAAGCCAAGTATCGGGCTTGGACTCGCCAGTGAACTTACTTACTCTAGTCGCCAACCTGAAGTTGGGAGGAATCACAGCGGCCCTGATGGCTCTACTAAAGCACTCTGGCCCCGAAACATGTACTCTGCTTCTGGTAGGTGCATCTCTGTCGTGACCTTCTCGGTGACCCCTGTTCCTGTCGACCAAACCTTGGACGAGAATGGATCTCGCGTCAAAGCCTGGCCCCCTGGGGTCGATTGGAATCCTTCGCCCACCACTATGAGGGCGCCTGTCATCCTGCTGGTGAGGCACATACGACCCGCTCCTCGGGGGAGGCGTGGGCACTCGACGTCGACCGTCATGATCGACTCGGTGATCATACTGCTCATGGTTCCCATACTGGTCACGCCGGTCTCCACGTCCCTCACGCCTCGGGGGCGATCTCAGGCTGTGAGCTCACTGGACTGTGTCCGCGGCAACGGATCTGCTGTGAATCCTGTTCCGCGATTGAGAAACAGCGGAATTCTGATCTCCTGCTGCCCGGAGTAACGCTCTGATTTGCAGCAAGCCTCTGCCAGCCTCCGACTGGGAAGGTTGAATCGACTCCGCTATACGGGCTGCAGCTGCTAAATTCTGAATCAGAGTTCGATATATCTGCGGGGGCAGGAAGAGCTGACGCCGACTGGATTCGGGAACCCATTGTCGCGCACGCTCGTCGAGTGCTCGCTGGAGGTTCTCCAGTCGAGTGCGCTCAGCCAAGTTTGCCAGGCGCGCGTCCTCCAAGGCGCGAGCCTCGGGGGTTTCTCCAACGATAGGAGTGTGTAGTGCATCCACGTTCCGGCGGCGATGTACTTCTCTCTGCAGCGACGTGAGAGGCTTGGGAAGATACTCCTCATGGAGACGCGACGGGTAGCCTCCACCCGCACCTCCGTCGGTGCGGGGAAAACCGGGAGGACTGGGTGGTCCATCGACCATCAGAACTTCCGCCGCCGGATCGCTGCTGTTGCACTCGGATGCGGTCTCTGCGGAGCCAGTCGATAGGTCGAACAGGCCGTAGAGGGATTCGTCCGGCTCGATTGCCGCGACTTGAGGGGTAGCCGACTAACGTGCCATCACGTGTCTCACCCACCGCTGAAGTCTCGACCGACCGGAGCGTTTGCACCGGCGGGAAATGGGGAGGGAGGACAACACAGGAGCCTACCGGTAGGGGGTCGACGGTTGCCGCAGGAGAACGCCGCGGACGTACGCGCTAAAGTGCGTTGCCCCGTGAACAGGGAGTGCGTCCACGTCGAGCGGAGCCTCCTAGAGCCAAGCAGAGTCGTCGACGATGAACGTGAGCGCGCCGAGACGGATCTCGCGGCCCTCCACCGAAACTCCACCGAAAACCATGATGATTCGGGTCGGAAAAGGTCGCAACTCCTCCAACAAACGCTAAAACACCTGCCCCATGGTGGGCGCCAACTGTCGTGGTTCTAAGTCTGACAGTAGTGTAGGGGGTAAGTATGGAGAGGCAAGATCTTAGCTATGGAGAAGTTGTAAGCACGCAAGGTTTACGAGTTCAGGCCCTTCTCGGAGGAAGTAATAGCCCTACGTCTCGGAGCCTGGAGGCGGTCGACTGGATTATGTGAGTATGAATTACAGAGGTGCGAACCCTTGTCTCGGAGGAGGGGGTGGCTTATATAAAGTGCGCCAGGACCCCGGCCAACCCACGTTACAAAGGGTTCAATGTACATTAAGGCAGGGCGTTACTGGTAATGCTAGTAATAAAGTGCTATGATGACCATAAAAGCTACTTAATGACCGACCGTTAGTGTGCGGAGTGACTTTAGGTCTCCTGGCCGTCGAGTGGTTGGATCTTGGTCGAGTGTCTTCGAGTCTGTCGAGTGGAACACCTCCAAGTCGATTGAAAGGTGATTTCTTCTAGAGATGTCCTTGGGTAGGGCAGTTAGGACAGGTCCATGACCCTACCCCAGGTACATATCTTCATCAATGTACTCTCTCAGCTTTTGACAATTTCAGACCCTCCGCCACTTTCTCAGATTCTCCATGGTCAACTCATGTCCATCTTCCGGCACCGATAGACCCAGTCACCAACTTGAATCCGGTACTCATCAACATTGCTTCAGCAACCCCTGCACAATTTGTCTGACCACCCGTGCCTTGGCCTGTCGTCGTGTCCCGTGCTTACCGCACGCCTCGCCGCTATTACCGCGTCGAGCCTCTGCTATCCTGGTCTAGTCTCCCGGGTAGCTAGCCCACACTACCTCAACCCCCTCTGCTGCCTCGATTGACCAGACCAATCCACCGCCCCCTAATCGTCCGTTGGTCGCTTCAGCGATCCCATTAGATGCCTTTGCTTGTGACCTCCTCCGACGAATTTTGCATGGTTCGATCTTCAATCTTGCAACGCCTGAGTTTCCGCTCGGCTTCCTCTAGATCAACATCTCCAGCCTTCGAATTAAACCTTGCTCTGATACCACTTGTTAGAATAAATTCGAGGCCACCGTCGATCTACCGAAGACCAAGCAATCATACGAGCACGACACCGAGATTTGTTAACGAGGTTCACCAATATGGCTACATCCCCGGGGCATGAGTACGGGTGCTCCTCCCCATGACACCGTCACAATACCGCACCCTGACCACCCGGGCGCCGGCACACGCCGCCGGCTTCCCCTGCGTTCCGGTGCTATTATGTTGGCATAGATTACATCGTGTGTCTACCCCCGATATATATGAGAGGCCTAGGATACATGTGTCCTATTAGGACACAACTCCTATCCTGTATACACACAGTCCAAAACCAAGTCCAATTGTAAACTACCTTGTACAATAATATTCGACACAACTCTAACAGAAGGGAAGATCATATACATGTCATAAGAAAGGGAGTTTATTTACTGCTCCCTCGATGTATTGTTTCCTTTGTTTGGAGATTGATTACTATCTGTGAGTTAAGATAAGGTTAATGTGATTGAGCGATTTTTCTAAAAATCAAATATTTGTTTTCTAATTGATGTGATTGAGTGATTTAAGATAAGGTTAATCAATTTAGATTTGATCTTTAGAGATTGTTCGTGATTGACTGTACATTACTAAATAACTTGCGCAAGTATGAAAAGTTCTAATCTGTTCAGATATCTTTCGTTTTGTGAGAGGGTGACGCGAAAATAAACCCATGAAGTGAGAAGAGGGTTTGAAAAAAATCTACGAAAAAAACAAGCGAAGGTGGGAGGAGGTACCAAAAAATAACCATGAGAGTTGGAATGAAGAAAAACCTAAAAGCAAGACTACCAACTGCTTCATTAAAATTAGAAATGCTCAGTCATTGGATCAATACAGCTTTAGGCTTCGTGCAAGCGCATGTGGGCAGCTGTATCGCTTCTGTTAAGTAGGCACATCCTATTCCGCGCTTCAGGCATCGGTTACATTGCAAACTAAACCGGCGCACACCCCTCGCTCCTTGCTGGGCCACCCATGTTCTAATTTCTCTTGGCCTTTGACTGATGCGTTCAATGCTTTCATTAGGGACACGTCTATTCGTGAAATTCCTAGGATTGGAGCCCGGTACACTTGGACTAACCATCAAACTTCTCCCATTCGCTCAGTCCTCGATAGGGTTTTTGTTTGTCCTACGTGGGATTCTTTATTTCCCCGTGTTAGTCTCAGAGCCCTTGCTTGTGTGGGATCAGATCACACCCCCCTGATTCTTGATGATGGCGCGCGCTCAGTTGGTTTCCCGAGGTTTCAGTTTGATGCTTCCTGGCTACAAGTGGAGGGTTTCAATGAGCTGTTGTCGCAAAAGATCTCGACTTTCCTTTCCTCTAATCGCCGATCTTTTGGCCCGATGGATGACTGGCATCAATGCTCTTATTTCCTTCGTAGATTCCTTAGAGGTTGGTCCAAAAACCAATATGCTGAGTCAAGGCGTGACAAAGCTAGGCTGGTTGCTCAAATTGGCGTTCTGGACGAGCGCACGGATAACTCTGGGCTGACCACGGACGAATGGCAAATCTGGTATGGATTAGAAGAGGCGCTTTTGGGCATCCATAGGCAGGAGGAAGTGTACTGGAAACAGCGAGGCACTATCAACTGGACCTTAAAGGGTGACTCACCCACGTCCTACTTCTTCGCTATTGCTAATGGTGGACGTCGGAGATGTCTCATTGATAGCCTTATTATTGACGGCGTCAGGGTCTCTGACCCTACGGTGATTATGTGTCATGTGGTTCATTTCTTCGCTAACCTTTTAGCGGCTAAAGCTAAGATGGGTTTTAAGCTGGCTCCGTCCTTCTGGTCCCCTCTCGAACAACTTTCGACAGCTGAAAATGACAGTTTGCTGATCCCCCTGTCGGAAGAGGAAATTTTTGAGACGATTCGTACTGCCAACTCTAATGCGGCTTCAGGTCCTGGCGGCTTTTCCATTCCTTTCTTTCGGTAATTCTAGCCTCAGTTAAAAGGCCTCATTAAGGCTATCACTCAAGGGTTTTGGCTGGGGACTGTTGACATCTCGTGACTTAACTACGTGGTACACACCCTCATCCCTAAGGTCAAAGGCGCTGACTTGATCTCCCAATTTAGGCCCATTGCTCTAATTAACAACTTTGCTAAGATCCCCGCCAAAGGCATGGCTACTAGGGTTTCCCCGATCACCCATCGGGTCATTAGTCCTTTCCAATCTGCGTTCATTAAGGGGAGATTCATCTTGGACGGGGTGCTTTGCTTGCATGAGATAATTCATGACCTTCGTAGTAAGAACACTAAGGCTGTGGTACTTAAACTTGACTTTGAAAAGGCGTATGACTCAGTGAGTTGGAACTTCCTCCGCCAAGTTTTGCTGGCCAAGGGCTTCGATGGCTCGGTGGTTCACCGCCTGATGCAACTCGTCACTGGTGGCCACACGGCGGTGGCTGTCAATGGGCAAACTAGTAACTTTTTTGCGAATGGTAGGGGTTTGAGACAAGGAGATCCGGCGTCCCCCTTACTCTTTAATTTTGTGGCCGATGCTCTATCTCACATTCTTTCGCGTGCGGCGTCCGCTGGTCATATTTTGCCTGTCAGCACTCACCTCATCCCTAATGGCATCACCCACCTCCAATATGCGGACGATACCATCATTATGGTTGAACTTAATGAGAACTCGCTCACGAATTTGAAATTTCTTCTTCTTTGCTTTGAAGCCCTTTCGGGTCTTAAAATTAACTTCTCTAAGAGCGAGGTCATTGTTACTGGGGTGCATGACTCAGAAGCGCAGCGGGTGGCACATCTCTTAAACTGCTCTCTTGGGTCTTTTCCTCTCAAATATTTGGGCTTACCTATTTCCCCTCTCAAGCTTTTGGCGAAAGATTTTGCCCTGGCAGTGACTAAAGTTGGTAATAGAGTTTTGCTGTGGCGTGGTCGCTATAACTCTCAGGCGGGCAAGGTTGCCCTTACCAACTCTTGCCTTTCCTCCCTTCCGATGTTTCTAATGGGTTTCTATCTCCTGTCCGAAGGGACACACACGGGTTTCGATAAGCACAGGGGTGCCTTTTACTGGAATTCTTCCGATAATAAATGCAAATATAGGATGGTTAAATGGGATCTCATATGTAGACCTAAGAACATGGGGGGCCTTGGCATCATTAACACTAGGATCATGAATATATGCCTTTTGTTAAAATGGTGGTGGAAGATAATGTACCTTGAGGATCGTCCAGCTTGGCTTACTCTTCTCAAAGCTAAATACTTCCCTTCCTCGAGCCCTATGTTCGCGCCCTCTTCTGGCGGTTCTCAATTTTGGTGTCAGCTTGTTAATATTAGATCGATCTTCCGGTCTCTTGTGAAATTCGTAGTTCGAGACGGTAAATCTACTCATTTTTGGTTAGATTGGTGGGTAGGGGACACCTTGCTTGCGGTTGCCTATCCGACTCTGTTTTCGTATTGTGCTGATCCCGAGATCTCTATCTTTGAGATCTCGGCTCAGGGTTGGGTTTTAGATTGTCGGTGTTCTCTTTCCCCTATGGAGTTGGAAGACTTGCAGCGCCTTACTGCCTGCTTCCCCTTGCTTTCGGAGGAAGAGGACTCCGTTGTTTGGCCCCATTCCTTCTCGGGGCATTTTTCTGTTAAATCGGCGTTTTCTAAACTTATCTATGGCGGTCACACTGATAAGTTTAAGTACATTTGGTCTGCCCGCATTCCTCCTAAAATTAAAATCTTCCTTTGGCAAGCTCTTCGTCGTAAACTCCCTGCAGCTGATCAAATTAAGAAGAGGAACGGGCCGGGCTCTGATAGTTGCCAGCTTTGTGGGGCTCTTGAGAATACCGAACATATCTTTTTTCAGTGTTCTCTGGCTAAATTCATTTGGAGTTGCATTAGACTTTGGCTTCGTGTTAATTGGAACCCCTCTTCTTTTGAGGATCTACGGCGTTGTATTCATTCTCTAGCAGACCGGTCTAAGCGGGTTTTCATGGTGGGCTAGGCTGCGATCTGTTGGTCGCTTTGGACTACTAGGAACAAGTTCACTATCGAACACATTTTCCCGGCTAACCCTGTGAGTTGCTTATTTAAAGCCAATGTCTTTTTGCAGCAGTGGAGATCATTGACTAAGGAAGGGGACCTACAGGCTTTCGACGATATGCTATCTAAAATGAAATCTACGGCTTGTTCCCTACTGCGGCGCTCCAGGAGGATGGATTCCTAATGGGTTCGGTTGTTCGTCGTGCTGGCCTGCACGCCATGTTAGGCTGGATGCCTTGTGTTGGGGAATGTAGTAATTTCAAAAAATTTCCTACGCACACGCAAGATCATGGTGATGCATAGCAACGAGAGGGGAGAGTGTTGTCTACGTACTCTCGTAGACCGAAGCGGAAGCGTTGACGCAACGTAGAGGAAGTAGTCGTATGTCTTCCCGGTCCAACCGATCCAAGCGCCGTTACTCCGGCACCTCCGAGTTCTTGACACACGTACAGCTTGATGACGCGCCCCGGGCTCCGATCCAGCAAAGCTTCGGGGAGGAGTTTCGTCAGCACGACGGCGTGGTGACGATCTTGATGTTTAACCGTCGCAGGGCTTCACCTAAGCACCACTACAATGTGATCGAGGTGTAATATCGTGGAGGGGGGCACCGCACACGGCTAAGGAACGATCACGAAGATCAACTTGTGTGTCCATGGGGTGCCCCCTGCCCCCGTATATAAAGGAGTGGAGGAGGGGAGGGCCGGCCCTCTCTATGGCGCGCCCTAGGGGAGTCCTACTCCCACCGGGAGTAGGATTCCCCTTTTTCCTAGTCCAACTAGGAGTCCTTCCAAGTATTAGGAGTAGGAGACAAGGAAAGGGAAGGGAGAAGGGAAAGAAGGAGGGGGTGCGGCCCCTCCCCTTAGTCCAATTCGGACTAGGCCTTGGGGGGCGCGCGGCCTGCCCTAGGCAGCCCTTCTCTCTTTCCCGTATGGCCCAATAAGGCCCAATACTTCTCCCGGCGAATTCCCGTAACTCCCCGGTACTCCGAAAAATACCCGAACCACTCGGAACCTTTCCGATGTCCGAATATAGTCGTCCAATATATCGATCTTTACATCTCGACCATTTCGAGACTCCTCGTCATGTCCCCGATCTCATCCGGGACTCCGAACTCCTTCGGTACATCAAAACTTATAAACTCATTATATAACTGTCATCGAAACCTTAAGCGTGCGGACCCTACGGTTCGAGAACAATGTAGACATGACCGAGACACGTCTCCGGTCAATAACCAATAGCGGGACATGGATGCCCATATTGGCTCCTACATATTCTACGAAGATCTTTATCGGTCAGACCGCATAACAACATACGTTGTTCCCTTTGTCATCGGTATGTTACTTGCCCGAGATTCGATCGTCGGTATCTCAATACCTAGTTCAATCTCGTTACCGGCAAGTCTCTTTACTCGTTTTGTAATACATCATCTCGCAACTAACTCATTAGTTGCAATGCTTGCAAGGCTTAAGTGATGTGCATTACCGAGAGGGCCCAGAGATACCTCTCCGACAATCGGAGTGACAAATCCTAATCTCGAAATACGCCAACCCAACATGTACCTTCGGAGACACCTGTAGAGCTCCTTTATAATCACCCAGTTATGTTGTGACGTTTCGTAGCACACAAAGTGTTCCTCCGGTAAACGGGAGTTGCATAATCTCATAGTCAGAGGAACATGTATAAGTCATGAAGAAAGCAATAGCAACATACTAAACGATCGGGTGCTAAGCTAATGGAATGGGTCATGTCAATCAGATCATTCATCTAATGATGTGATCCCGTTAATCAAATAACAACTCTTTGTCCATGGTTAGGAAACATAACCATCTTTGATTAACGAGCTAGTCAAGTAGAGGCATACTAGTGACACTCTGTTTGTCTATGTATTCACACATGTATTATGTTTCCGGTTAATACAATTCTAGCATGAATAATAAACATTTATCATGAAATAAGGAAATAAATAATAACTTTATTATTGCCTCTAGGGCATATTTCCTTCACCTTGTACCCGTACTTCTTAGCCTGTTTCTGTCAAACTTATGTGGTGTCTTGTGTTGATGTTTGACTCTGCCTGGTGGCTTTATTTATAAAGTCGGGCGCTCGCCTTTTCTCTAAAAAAACAGAAGCTTTTGTGATAATAAAGACTCACGTCCATGGGGATTTGCTATTGTAATTAACTACTCAAGCTGAATTTGTAAAGTGGAGTACTGCATCAGATTGAATTCTCTCACTGACTTTTCCAATGATTATCATCATTCCCAGTTTCAATGATCATCTAACTGAATTTGATTTATTATTTTTGGTACAATCGAAGAAGAAGAAGAAGAAGAAGAAGAAGAAGAAGAATCTAATCAAAACAGTACTCCAAATTAGTTAGCCATTAATGCTTTAGATTATTCTTCTTCTCCATCCTTGTAATGACCCTGTACATGTGAACTTCACAGAGAGGGAGTATTTATTGAAGATATTATTTCTCTCAACTGGAGTTTTGTCTTTACATCTTGTCATAATATTCAAATAAATCCAGATAATCCAAATAATTTGAAATAATTCTACCATATTGAAATAATTCAAATAATCTAGCTAATTCTGAAAGAAGAAGAAGAAGAAGAAGAAGAATCTAGCTAATTCAAATAATTCCAACTTAATTCAACTAAATCCAACTTAATTCAAATAATTCCAACTTTTCCTTTTCCTTTTCCTTTTCCTCTAACTCTGTTGTGGCTGGTTCTTTGTGCCTCGGTTTGTACCATGAACAGCCAAATGCCAAGCTTTCCATCAAATGTCATCTCCCCATCTTTTTTTTTCAAAACAGAGGCAAAAGCTTTGCCTCATCTATTAATTAAGCAGAAGAGAATGGCCCAGTTAATTAGTAGAAAACCGGGCGAAAACCGATACAACAAGGGCCAAGTCCACTCCCACACAATCAAGAACACATGACTAAGCCCACTCTTGCCGACAACATATCTAACACACAACTTCCACCAGTGCCGGAAAGAAGAATCCATGACTACTAGAGATTGCTAGGAACATTTTTTTCAGATGATACAGTACAATGGATCAACTTAATTAAGCAGAAGAATCCACTCTCCATCAGTTTTGGGATGGTACAGTACAATGGTTTCAGATGATAGAGATTGCTTGGAACATTTTTTCTCTTGGGAAATTGATCCATTGTACTCTACTGTATCTGATGATATTTGAATTAAATGGATCGACATGTTTGTTAACTGAAACTGTTCCTAAATCTGACCAAGAGTACAAAAGATGAAAGGAGATCTTGTTGTGGCCAAGTTGCTCTTTTATTTGAATTTTTTTGTTGCGGCCAAAAGAAAATGGATGGATCTACATAATGTTCAGTAAAGGGGTATAGCAACTTTTCTTCTTCTTTTTCCTCTAGTGTGCCATGTCTTTTCTTCTCCTGTGTAGAATTAATAAATGTTCAGAATTATGTTCTGTATGCCAGTGTTGTGTTAACACTTAAACTGCATCAGTTTTGAGATATCTGTAATTATGCAAGCATGGAATTCAGGTAGCAACAGTAACAGCAACATGGTTATTTGTTATGTTCTCACTGCTCACAAGCTAACAGTAACATCAACATGATTTAGTTTCTGAAGCTAACTGAACTTTCTCAAGCTAGCAACAACAAGTCGTCACACGCATAGCTAACTCAATCTTGTCCATGATGTGGCAAAGAAGAATAGAGGTTTCCATGGTTATGGACATGAATATTGTCTAGGTTTCTTGAAGTTTGATAGTGTTTGTTTGAAATATGTAAATTTCAGACACAAGACACTGAATGGAGTACGATTGACAGACATAGAGCACTGTAAATTTCAGATAACATCAGCAGTAGATCAGCACTGCAATTGACAATTTTAATACTCCAATTAACACTTGAATTGACGCTGGTGGAGTACTTCATTGACAAACTGAAATTGATACTGCAATTGGCACTGTACCTACAGCCAAAGCAGCAGCAGAGGCAATCAACAGTGGAGGTGGTTGAGGGCAGAGGCAATCAGCAGTGGAGGGCAGGCCGCAGTGGAATCAGCATGTCTGCGTGGTCGTCTGGCCGCCGGAGAAGATCCGCCTTGCCCTGCATGGCTGCCTGCTGAATTATTCAAGAGGGGAGTGGCGACCGGGTCGGACGCGAGCAGGGCCACGAGGAGGAGGCGCCCGTCGAGGTGGTCGCCTTGGAGGAGCAGCCTCATCTGGGCGGCGGGGCAGCTTGCGTCCGTGCGGGCGGCCCACGTTCGCAGCGGCGGAGCAACCGCAGCCCGCAGGTGGGCGACGGCTCAGGTGGGCGTCGGCGTAGGTGGTCGCCCGCTCTTTCTACGGTGGCTGCCAGCTTGACAGGGGAGGAGGAGACGCCCGCATCGTGGCGTCGTCGTCTCCGCCTGGTTCTTCTGCCTCATTCCGCAAGGTCCCGATCGGGGGCGCTGGATTCTACGGGAATTGCGGGACCGGGGCGGCCTGGGTTTGAAATTTGCCAGATATTACACAGTTCCAGAATTTGCTCCAGAACGTCGAATGGAGGGAATAACTCTCACACTCGGTTGCACACAAGGGATCGTCATTGTCATTGGGGTTAATAATCTGAGAAAAATAAAGCAATCAGCATGTGCATTGTTTGGAGAAAAAGAAATAAACCTGAGAGAAAGGACTCACGGGAAGTGAAAAGGGTGGGACGGTTGGGATGGGTGCCCGCTGCATGCCTCAGCACAACATCCGCTTCGTCCTCGCACTTTTCTGAAGAGCTGCCTTTCTCAATCCAAAGGTAAACACCGACTTGTTGTAGGGAAGGGAGGTGCCCCATGCGGACATCCAGGTCACCGCTGGCAATATCCGACGCTCGGGCTGAGAACCGCAGGATTTCAAGTTTTGGCATAGCTCCTCGGGGAAACATAGATGGCCCCGTGAGAAAATCATGGAAGCGGCACTCTCTCAAACATGGGAATGCATTAGAACCAATGACGAATGCTTCAACACGAGTGTGCTGAGGTTTGTTGACCCAAAGCCAGAGAAAACGAAGAGCGGGAAGCTTCCCGAGGATTTGAATGTCTACTTCCGGCCGCACTCTTGTCCACTTCAATACTCATGGAGGAGAGGAGGGGAAACGATGATGAATTAACCCACCTAGGTAATGTGGTGGTGCATCTTTCAAACCAAATGTACCGAAGCTGTGGGGAGGGCACCCAACCATCCCAGCTGACATCAAACCTTGCATCCCCTACCCCGGAAATTGTTAGACTCTTCATTTTCCGCAGCTTGCCCAGGGACACCACCAAATAATTACACATGCTCTCATCGTTCCCATTCCAGTAAAGGAAGAGCACTCTCAGCTCGACCAGTTGCCCTAGCTCTTTCACATCCACCAATTTTCCTGTCAGCTCTTCTAGTGACGTCAGGTTCCCAATCCCAGCTGGTAACACTGAATTGGGTGCATTTAGGCATATCAAACGTCTTAGACAGACAACACTTGACGGAATCACTGCTACAGTTAATGCTAAGTCGAGTATCTCCAATAACTGGAGCTTCCCTATTTCCACAGGGAGCTCACGAACAGAAGTTCCTCTTAGCCCCAGATACCTTAGGTGTAATAAATTCTCAATATGCCTGAGATCAATACTGTGGTGATTTCTCCCAAGATCACAACCTTCCAAATCCAATACACGTAAAACTTGAAAGCATGAAATAGTCTGGATTAGATCAATATTTGTTCTAAAGAGAACAATAGATCTCACTTGTGGCATACTTGTGGTATCGACCCGATGGTTGGTGGGCTCTGACATGCTGTTTTGAAAAGATAATCTGCGACTCTTCCTATGTGAAATAAGATTGCTTTGGTGAGTACCATCTACTATTGTAGCAAAGTTTTGTTCACTGGACAAGGAACATAACAGATCAAGCACCATATCATGCACACAACAAGCTTCTGCACTTCCTGTAGCATCAACATCTACTGGTTGAATCAAATTTCTATTTGCGAGCTCATCGAAGTAACTCTCTCCGAGCTCAAATAGTCCAGTTTCTTGTTCTCCACCTTGCACAAAGCCTTCGGCTATCCACATCCATATCAACCGGTCTCTCCTTATCTCAAAATCCTCTGGAAATATACTGAGATATAATAAACAAGTCTTCAAATGAGAAGGTAAATCGTAATAACTAAAGGACAATATTCTCTGCATGTCCTTCGCACTACCACCTTCCGTAAGTCCACGACCAATAGAGCCAAGTATGTTGTCCCAGTGATACTTTGGCTCTATCTGTAGATCTTGACCATTTCTAGCTAAAATACTAGCAATGGTGATGATGGCTAGTGGTACTCCGCCACATTTCTTTAAGATTTCTCTAGATACTAGCTCCAATTCAGCAGGGCAATTACTTCCATGAGGAAATATTCTTTTGTAGAAGAGTCTTTGGGAGTCATCATCAGTAAGAGGATTCATCTGATATATTATATCATCACAAGAAGAGCAACATGCTTTAGAGATGCTGCCTATGCGTGTGGTAGTCATTACTCGACTACCGAGACAGTTGTCAAAGAAAGCACACTTGATAAATTCCCATGCTTCTTCGTCCCATATGTCATCGATTACGATGAGGTACCTGTATTTTTTAAAGCATTAGTTTGCAAATCAACGAATATAACTAGGTCTATATATGTTTTGTCCATAAGTCAGCGATAAATTAATTAGGATGTGGTATTGCCAGCTCAAAAAATTTATAAAAAAGATTAATCGGTTAGAAACATATATTGTGCACAATTGGAAGATTCATATAAAACATAAACGTAAGGCCTAAACAGTGTCCATTTAATAGAACCAAAATAAAACTGACTTGGGACACTGTAACACCCTCGATGCGACTATATCTCCCACGTGTCGAGGCACGACTTAGAGGCATAATCGCATTGAAGGCAATGTCGCAAGTGAGGTAATCTTCACACAACCCATGTAATACAATAGGGGAAAAGTTACATAGTTGGCTTACAATCGCCACTTCACACAATTACATGAATAAACATTACATCAATCAAATACACTCATGGTCCGACTACGGAACCAAAATAAAAGAAGAACCCCAAATGCGACAAAGGTCCCCGATCGACCCCAACTGGGCTCCACTACTGATCAACTAGAACGAAACAACATAAAGGACAAGATCTTCATCGAGCTCCT
The DNA here is from genome assembly GCF_018294505.1 of Triticum aestivum. Taxonomy (NCBI): domain Eukaryota; kingdom Viridiplantae; phylum Streptophyta; class Magnoliopsida; order Poales; family Poaceae; genus Triticum; species Triticum aestivum. Next base: position 3,420,295 of record NC_057794.1, on the reverse strand, counting down.
CCTGAGCTTGGTAGCGTCGCCTGCACGAACTCATCGGCACCTGCAAGCTGGTTTTGGGAGTATCTGTGAGCCACGGGGACTCAGCAATCTCGCACCCTCACGATCATGACTATTTAAGCTTATGGGTAAGGTAAATGTATGAGGTGGAGCTGCAGCAAGCGACTAGCATATATGGTGGCTAACATACGCAAATGAGAGCGAGAAGAGAGGGCAAAGCACGGTCGATAAAAGTATGATCAAGAAGTGATCCTGGACTACCTACGTCAAGCATAACTCCAACAACCGTGTTCACTTCCCGGACTCCGTCGGAAAGAGACCATCACGGTTACACACGCTGTTGTTTCATTTTAATTAAGGTCAACTTCAGGTTTTCTACAACCGGACGTTAACAAATTCTCATCTGCCCATAACCGCGGGCACGACTTTCGAAAGTTCAAAACCCTGCAGGGGTGTCCCAACTTAGCCCATCACAAGCTCTCACGGTCAACGAAGGAATAGACCTCCTCCCGAGACATTCCGATCAGACTCGATATCCCGGTACTCCAAGACATCCTCGACAATGGTAAAACAAGTCCAGCAAAACCACCCGATGCGCCGACATCCCGATAGGAGCTGCACATATCTCGTTCTCAGGGCACACCGGATAGGCTAAGCGTACAGGAGCAGACGTAACCCAAGTTGCCAAGGGATGGCCCTGCACGGTGCTCTGGGTTGGGCCAACACTTAGACAAGCACTGGCCCGGGGGTTAAAATAAGATGACCCTTGGGCTGGCCTAACCCAAGGGAAAAAGGCTAGGTGGCAAATGGTAAAACCAAGGTTGGGCCTTGCTGGAGGAGTTTTATTCAAAGCGAACTGTCAAGGGGTTCCCATATACCCAACCGCGTAAGGGACGCAAAAATCCGGGAACATAACACCGATATAACGGAAACTAGGACGGCAAGAGTGGAACAAAACACCAGACATAAGGCCGAGCCTTCCACCCTTTACCAAGTATATAGATGCATTAATTAAATAAGATATATAGTGATATCCCAACAAGTAAATAAATGTTCCAACAAGGAACGGCCTCCATGTTCCAACAAGGAACAAACTTCAATCTTCACCTGCAACTAACAACGCTATAAGAGGGGCTGAGCAAAGCGGTAACATAGCCAATCAACGGTTTGCTAGGACAATGGTGGGTTAGGGGCTGAACATGGCAATTTGGGAGGCTGACAAGCAAGTGGTAGGCATCGTAGCAATGGCAGAGCAAAAGAGCGAGCAAACTAGCATAGCAAAGATAGTAGTGATTTCGAGGGTATGATCATCTTGCCTGAAATCCCGCAAGGAAGAAGAACGAGTCCATGAAGAAGACAAACGGACGAAGACGAACGAATCCTCACAACACGACGTTACCGGAATCAACCCGAGGAAGCAATCACCGGAAAAGAAGCACACAACATAGTAAACAACCAACACATCAACATGGCATGATGCACAATCGAGTATGATGCATGTCCGGTTTAAAGAGGGCATGGCATGGCAAAATGCACAAACAATTCTGCAAATTAAGTGGAGCTCAATATGCAATGAGATGCATATTGACAAAACACCACATCAATTATTTAGTTCTCTCTCGTTTATGTACCCAACAATGTTAAATGTTATTAAACATGGCAAGAGGGGAAACATGATGAAACTATCTAATCTAGGCAAGTTTAAATGAGGCCGGAAGCAACGAACAACAATTCCGGAAAATCCTCATGTGCAGATATTAGGTTTGGTCCTGATCTGTCCTAAACACAATTTTAGAGTTACTTAACATGCAAATAAAGGTCACCACGATAAACTAGGCAAAATTCTACCCCATTTACATATAAAGTTTATTAAAATCGGAGTTACGGTTAATTATATATGAATTAAAGCATTTTAACATGGCATTTAAGCAAATTTAACCAAACATCAATTTAAACAATTTTAATTGTTGTTACCATGATGCGGATGACATGAACAAGTTTAAAGCAATTTTTATGCAAAATGTTGATAAGAGCATTATGAAGCATTGTCACCGTGGTGGAAGGAAAAAGGGGGTGCCACGGCAACGAATCCGAAAATGATGCCACGGCAACATATCGGTTCCGGTAACTCGATTGAGATCCCGGTGCAAACGGAAGTGCGGCGGTAGCGTGACAGGCGATAGAAGGTGGGGTGATCCCGGATACCGGGTTCCCACAAGATGGTGGCAAGGCAAAAGAGGGGCAACGTGCACCGAACAACTCCGACACGGAGCAAACACGAGCATTTCATACATCACACATGCATTCGTTCACGGCGGTCGTCCCGGGGTTATACCTTTGAAGCGTGCGTTATCGGAGTGAATCGGTTCGGAGGGGAAGTAGTCGTTCTCGCGATGGTAGTGGAAGTAGGGGTACATGACGACATCGAGGTACTCGCGACGGTAGTCGTTCACGTTCACGTTACACGGGTCTTCGGCGACGGTCGTCGTACATGGTTCGGAGTGGTACTTGCGACGGTAGTGGTACACGTTTCGTAGACGTTCGAGCCATATCGGTAGCGGTACTTGATGAATCCCGAAACGGACTTGGCGTCTTCGTGCGTAGGGGTACTTGGCGTTCCGGTGTGGTAGTCGAACTTGATGGATTCGAGAGCTCCGGGCGTCGTGGTACTTGGCGAATCCGCGTAGTCATGTACGTTCCAACATCACACTTGAAGGGACACCGACGGCGTGGTACTTGCCGCAAAACTTTGTAGTCGTTCGGGCGCCTGTGGTCTTGACGGTCCAACACAAAGCCACGGAGAAGCACTTGGGGTCTTCGGTCATCTTGCTTGGCAGGTCGTCGAGGTGTAGCAGGGGGGGTCGAGGCCATGGCGCGCGGAGGAGAAGCAGGGCCGGGGCACGTCGAAAGAGTGCAGCAAGCTCCTGGCCGCACCGGCGCGGCACCGGAGCAGGGCCCAGCGACGCAGCAAGGCAACGAGGAGGAGGCCTCGGGCGTGGAAGCTGCCCGCTAGAGGCGAACGGCAGAGAGGCAGGGCATCGACCTGCCGGCTCGAGGAGGACGAGACGGGGTCTGGCGACCGGGCGATGGGGGCGCGCTGGCGATGATGGAGATCGGGCGCGGCGGCGCTAGTCGTTGACTGTGACGGTTCATGGCTCCATGGTCGGCTCGAGCGACGCCGGGAGAAGGTAGAGGCGGCAGGCACGCGGAAGGAGCAGGGGAGAGGCGGCTGGGGACGAGGCAAGAGGAGAACCAGGGGGCGACTAGGTCGCCTGCAGGTGACCAGAGGCTGGCCGGGGTGGCCGCTGGCGGCGTCGGCGTGGGAGGATGGAAGGGTGAGGAGAGGGGATCGAGAGAAGTGGAGGACGGCGCGGTCCTGGGACTCGAGAGGGAGATCGAGGAGAGGGAGAGGGCGCGTTATCTCCTGGCGGCGCAGGGAGAGATCGAGAGGGAGAGGCCAGGGGATCGGGGCTAGCTAGGGTTAGGATGGCAGCGGGGCTGTTGGGCCGGCGCGAGAGGCCCAGGTGGCCGGCGGGAATGGAGAGGCCCAGGTGGGCTGCGGGAATGGAGAGGCCCAGGTGGGCTGGACTCTCTTACTCACTTTCTCTAATTTTCTTTAGCAGAAAACGATTAAACAGAAAGAAAAGAAAGAGGGGGTTAGGGGAAGAAGTTGGACAGGCGGATAATTTTCCCGGACTCACAAAAATGCACCTGTTCCGAGAAAATTAGAAGTGGCATGATCGAAAGATTTAAATTCAAACTCATTTGAATTTAATTCAAATGGGTTTGAACTAGGACTAGGTTCTAGGAGTGCCCAAAAATGTTGAGATATTAGGTGGAGCTCCGGAAAATGATTAAAGGACATGTGACAAAGTTAGAGGCCAAGAGAAGAAATAATAAAAGGCATTGGGATTTTTGCAAGTGTGTTCCGGTTAATTCCAAAAGAATGATATATTTATTATAGCTCCCTAATATTGGGAGGATATATTATAAAGAGAAGTCATCCTTCCCTCGATTTAAATGGATCGAAGATCCATACGAATTATTTAGTTGAGATGCAAAAGATTATGACATGATGACAAAATGACATGATGCAATGCACATGATGACGTGACATGATGCAACACGCAAGCACATGACAATGCAACAACATCGAATAACTGCACGACACCTGGCACATCGGTCTCGGAGCGTTACAGACACGATATTTACTAACTAGCATTCATGGTCGCCTGGAAAGAATATTGACAATCTTTTGCTGCTACTTACGTACCTCCTATCTTGAAGAAATATTCTCAAGTCATCGAGGAGTTGACCCTCGTCCCTAGCAGCTTCGTTGATGGTTGCATACTTGCTCTTGTCAAGTTCATATAAGAGCTTCTTGAAAATCTTGGTCATGTCAGGATTCTGCGACACGGAAACAAAAGCTACACTATCAAACTCCACTTTGATCTTGTCATAGACTCACTACCGGAATCGCACCCTATGCCGACGGCCAGGGCCGTCGGCATAGCCCCGAATTGCCGTCGGCACAAGCCTATGCCGACGGCCCCCGTCGGCATAGGGCCGTCGGCAAAATATCCGTCGGCGTAGCCAGGAATGCCGTCGGCATATAAAGGCCGTCGGCATATCGACCTATCCCGACGGTGTCCGTACATCTATGCCGACGGCCACGATCGTCGGCAACTTTACCGCCTAACGGCGCCCGCCGTCAAGTCTGCCCAACGACTGGTCGCCACATGGCACCCCTATGCTGAAGGCCAGGCCGTCGGCATAGGTGTGCCACGTGCCGACCAGCCGCTGCTCGTGGACCAGGGCTATGCCGACGGCTGGCCCGTCGTCATAGTTTGAAACTAAGCCGACGGCCAGGCCGTCGGCATAGTCCTTCAAACAGACTTCCCAGTAGCTGACACGTGGGCACATATGCCGACGGCCTAGCCGTCGGCACAGTTTTAAACTATGCCGACGGCTATGCCGTTGGCACAGGTGCCCACATGTCAGCTACTGGGAGCTCACGCTAGCCCTATGCCGACGGCCTAGCCGTCGGCATAGTTTGCTTTTGCTTTTTTTCTTTTTTCTCTTTGTTTTCAGATCAGTTCAATTCAAATAACATCACTTATATAACAGCACATATCAGCAGCACATATCAGCACATATCAACGAACGTAAGCATAAGCATCATCACAATAATAGATCATCATCACACAAGCATAAGCATATCAACGAATGTAAGCATAAGCATCATCACACAAGTCAGGTAAATGATCATCACATCTCAAGCATCATCGAGCACCATCACAACAATAGATCAGCACACACAAGTCATGTCAAGCAACATCATCACATCTCAAGCATCATCGAGCACCGCGGAGGTCGTCACCGCCAAGACGGCCAAAGTCCAGGTCATCAGTGCTAGCGGCAGCGCTACCGCCAAGACCGCCTCCTCCTCCGCCTCCGTGGATCGGAGTGGTCGGGCTCCGTGTCTCCGGAGTGCTGCGAAGACCACCGCCAACGGTAGATCCACCTGTTCCCTACATGTTGAAAAGACATATGCACGGGATCTATGACTGTGTTGAAAGGCATGACATGCTTAGGGTGAATAGATTGAGGATGAACTAACCGGCGAGGGGCCAGCGTTCTGTGCCACAAACTCCTCAAAGCTCATCAGCACTGGTTGTGCTGGAGGGCATTGTGCTGTAGGGAACTGAGGACACCTGCCGGCCGCCATATCCTGAAAAGCTTGCTGCATCTGGCTATCCCTCTGCACTTGGTGTTCATAAAGCCTCTGATGCCACGCCATGGTCTCCTGGCGTGTGTACTCCATGTAGGCCTACGGTATGACATGATGGAACTCATAAAACTACTAAATGCGGAAAATGAAGTGAGAAATGAAGATAAGAGGGAAAATACTTACAGATTGTTGCTCCTGAAAGAGGGACTGTGTACTAGTCACTGGCTGGCTCGTGCGCTGGCTCAGGCTCGGGTCGATCCGACGAAGCTGTGTGTAGGAGATACTAGGAGTGATCACAGCATCGAGAACCGGGTCCCGACCGTGATCCTTGGGCCCCATCCTCACCACCGCCATGTCGTCCAGAGGCGCCGCAATGGGGTCAGGTGTGTCAGGATGTAACTCCAGATACGCTTCAGAGTAGGCCTTCTTCCTCCCTGCGGTCTTCTTGCCGTAGTACTTGGGCTCGCCAGGCTTGGGGTCCTTCCGCGTATGGGCGATCTCCCACGCCTGCATGTGTGAGAGCGGCCGCTTCAGTTTCTCCTCCTGCACCACCAAACAGAGGTTAGTCATACATAAGAAAGTGATGGTAAATAGAAGAAGAAGAATGTTTAATGGGGTTAGTCATACATTAACTGCCTTGTGGAGATAGTGGTTTCGGTTTCCCTGAGCATGTACTCCCCCCGTCCCTCGGTTAGCCTTATTTTGGGTTCTCATAGCCGTCCAGGCTCCAGCCTCACCACACCAAAGATCCACCAATGCCGCCCAGGACTCGTCTTTTCCATAACACCAATTTGGACACACCTACATAATAAAAGCATAAAGCATGTAGGTGTGTCCAAATTGGTGTTATGGAAGTATAAAGCATAAAGCATAATGTACCACAAGGTAATGAAAGCATAATGAAAAATCTTTTATACTTACCGCCAAGAACTCGGGCCTCTCCAAGGTAATGCCCATCCTCCGCGCCTCTTCCTTGGTCATCTTCACACCAAGATAGTCGTGGTAGTATGTGGAGATGGCCACATAGCGCACCTCGTACTTCATCTGGCGGGCCTTCTTCTTGCATTGGCGCAACACGATCTGGTCCGCTCTAGCCCTGTGCTCCGGAAGAACTCGATAGAATTTCTACAATCATGCATGAAACAAGAATGGGAGAAGCCATGAGTTAAATCATTCATGAAACTAGAATGGACTTGTGCTTCTGAAGAGAACTCACCCAGAAAGTAGTGATCACGGCCTTGGCATGGGTCTCATGGTCCGCGTGGCGGGCCGCTTCCCAGTGGTCCCAGCTCGTGGCCAAAACCCGACGGTCCGGCTGCCTGACTGGATCAGGACAGTACAACCCCGGCCAATATAACTTCAGCAAGACGGTGATGAGGCCGTTGGGAATACGGACCCCTTTAGAATATATCCAGTTGCTGCAAAAGAATGAACTATTAGCATGTGACAAGAAAAATAAATAACAACCGGAATAAGCATGTGACAAGCAACATAATGAACCACTTACTCTTTTCCCGTGGGCTCAATGAGCCACTTCTGCTCCTCAGTAGCAGGAACCTGCTTTGGTAGCTTTGCGTTGCCACGCAGCCACCCCTTC